>NW_027207946.1:0-47400 GCF_963455315.2 Globicephala melas | reverse complement strand
AGGTTTTAAGATACTTAAGAGTCAGGTACATTCTTAGGCGTTTAATATGCGATGTTGAGTCCATTTCGTTGAGCAAGGAGTAGCTCTTGTCTATTCCATATTTGGCTTAAGGAACTTTATCTGTGCTCATTTCAATCTCTGGTTTTATGCAGCACCCCAACTCACCTTTACCCTTAAACAAGCATAAGTTGGTTTTCTAAATTTGAGACCCTGTTCTGTTCTGTAATTCAGTTCCTGTGTAGCCAAGTTTACATTCCGTGTATTACTGATATCTTATGATGTTTCTTTTTCTGTGTGACTTATTTCAGTTAGAATCATCGTACCTGAATCCACTCATTGTGCTGCTACGGGCCTGATGACATAGATTTCACTGCTGAGTGATACTGCATTGTACGTAAGTACCACAAGTTCTTTATCCATTTTTCACTTTCTGTGATATTGAACTTGTACGGTAAACGAGGTTCTTGTAAACAGAGGCGTCCCAAACATTGGGGTGGCTGTGTCTTTTTGATTTTAATTTCCCTAAGCTATAGGACCATAAGTGGAAGTGCCCTAGGCTCTGTTGCTTTGTTTTTTAGATGTTTCAGGAAACACCATACACTTCTCCCGAGTGTCTGTTGGCAGTTTACATCCCGCCCATCAGCATAACAAGGCTCCCAGTTCTCCATGGCCTGTCCTGCCTTTCTGGATTTTACACTTTTTTCAGATGGCCCTTTTGACCGGGGGGAAGTGAGACTTCATTGTAGTGCAGATTTCCTTTGCAAGCTTGCTTGGTTGGCCAAAAAGGGCGTATGCGTTTTTTCCTGAATATATTCAGGAAAAAACGCATACGCCCTTTTTGGCCAAGTGCATCATTGTGGACGTTCTGCCTCTTTTCCTATGCTTTCAGTGCAATTCCAGTCTACCTCCTGAAATCGGTTTCCTGCAATTCTGCCCCGCTTTCAAGTCCTCTTGGCAGCCTTACTTCAGTATATTTTTGGACGATAGCTGTCATTTATAACTCTGCAGGTTTGTGAATTACAGTGCCCCTGAGCTCCTTTCTTCAACTCGCTTTCTTGTGAGCTGGCCGCAACACCGCAGGATGGCTTCAGGCCCTAATCTGGTTCCGGCACGGCACGCTGAGCCTTTGGTTATTTCCTCTTCCTGGTGGGAAATGAGAGTTAAATTTGCCCGTCCAGACACCTCCAGCTAGTCTCTCATTGGTTCTCGCTATTCCTGTTCATCTTCCGCAGAAATTGCAAACTGGGCCAAACAGGAGGTTAAAGGGACTGACTCTCCAAGTCGGGAGAGTGTTAGTAAAGCGTCTGGAATGTTGCACCCGAGTACCAGGGTACGAAAACTGAGACATATTTGAACACGTCTCCCGATCACATGGTTGATCATACTCTAGGTTCCACATGCATGTTTTAGCTGAAGGAAGAATACCTTAAACCTGGGTAGTTGAAACCCGTGGAATGGGTACCATGCAATATGACTTCAAAGGGTCTTCATTTGCTCACCGAACCTCTCCAATCCTATCACTGCTGCGTTTATGTCCCTGTACACATGCTTGATTCTCTTTCGGAGACATAGCAATCCATAGGTTTTAAGATACTTAAGAGTCAGGTACATTCTTAGGCGTTTAATATGCGGTGTTGAGTCCATTTCGTTGAGCAAGGAGTAGCTCTTGTCTATTCCATATTTGGCTTAAGGAACTTTATCTGTGCTCATTTCAATCTCTGGTTTTATGCAGCACCCCAACTCACCTTTACCCTTAAACAAGCATAAGTTGGTTTTCTAAATTTGAGACCCTGTTCTGTTCTGTAATTCAGTTCCTGTGTAGCCAAGTTTACATTCCGTGTATTACTGATATCTTATGATGTTTCTTTTTCTGTGTGACTTATTTCAGTTAGAATCATCGTACCTGAATCCACTCATTGTGCTGCTACGGGCCTGATGACATAGATTTCACTGCTGAGTGATACTGCATTGTACGTAAGTACCACAAGTTCTTTATCCATTTTTCACTTTCTGTGATATTGAACTTGTACGGTAAACGAGGTTCTTGTAAACAGAGGCGTCCCAAACATTGGGGTGGCTGTGTCTTTTTGATTTTAATTTCCCTAAGCTATAGGACCATAAGTGGAAGTGCCCTAGGCTCTGTTGCTTTGTTTTTTAGATGTTTCAGGAAACACCATACACTTCTCCCGAGTGTCTGTTGGCAGTTTACATCCCGCCCATCAGCATAACAAGGCTCCCAGTTCTCCATGGCCTGTCCTGCCTTTCTGGATTTTACACTTTTTTCAGATGGCCCTTTTGACCGGGGGGAAGTGAGACTTCATTGTAGTGCAGATTTCCTTTGCAAGCTTGCTTGGTTGGCCAAAAAGGGCGTATGCGTTTTTTCCTGAATATATTCAGGAAAAAACGCATACGCCCTTTTTGGCCAAGTGAATCATTGTGGACGTTCTGCCTCTTTTCCTATGCTTTCAATGCAATTCCAGTCTACCTCCTGAAATCGGTTTCCTGCAATTCTGCCCCGCTTTCAAGTCCTCTTGGCAGCCTTACTTCAGTATATTTTTGGACGATAGCTGTCATTTATAACTCTGCAGGTTTGTGAATTACAGTGCCCCTGAGCTCCTTTCTTCAACTCGCTTTCTTGTGAGCTGGCCGCAACACCGCAGGATGGCTTCAGGCCCTAATCTGGTTCCGGCACGGCACGCTGAGCCTTTGGTTATTTCCTCTTCCTGGTGGGAAATGAGAGTTAAATTTGCCCGTCCAGACACCTCCAGCTAGTCTCTCATTGGTTCTCGCTATTCCTGTTCATCTTCCGCAGAAATTGCAAACTGGGCCAAACAGGAGGTTAAAGGGACTGACTCTCCAAGTCGGGAGAGTGTTAGTAAAGCGTCTGGAATGTTGCACCCGAGTACCAGGGTACGAAAACTGAGACATATTTGAACACGTCTCCCGATCACATGGTTGATCATACTCTAGGTTCCACATGCATGTTTTAGCTGAAGGAAGAATACCTTAAACCTGGGTAGTTGAAACCCGTGGAATGGGTACCATGCAATATGACTTCAAAGGGTCTTCATTTGCTCACCGAACCTCTCCAATCCTATCACTGCTGCGTTTATGTCCCTGTACACATGCTTGATTCTCTTTCGGAGACATAGCAATCCATAGGTTTTAAGATACTTAAGAGTCAGGTACATTCTTAGGCGTTTAATATGCGGTGTTGAGTCCATTTCGTTGAGCAAGGAGTAGCTCTTGTCTATTCCATATTTGGCTTAAGGAACTTTATCTGTGCTCATTTCAATCTCTGGTTTTATGCAGCACCCCAACTCACCTTTACCCTTAAACAAGCATAAGTTGGTTTTCTAAATTTGAGACCCTGTTCTGTTCTGTAATTCAGTTCCTGTGTAGCCAAGTTTACATTCCGTGTATTACTGATATCTTATGATGTTTCTTTTTCTGTGTGACTTATTTCAGTTAGAATCATCGTACCTGAATCCACTCATTGTGCTGCTACGGGCCTGATGACATAGATTTCACTGCTGAGTGATACTGCATTGTACGTAAGTACCACAAGTTCTTTATCCATTTTTCACTTTCTGTGATATTGAACTTGTACGGTAAACGAGGTTCTTGTAAACAGAGGCGTCCCAAACATTGGGGTGGCTGTGTCTTTTTGATTTTAATTTCCCTAAGCTATAGGACCATAAGTGGAAGTGCCCTAGGCTCTGTTGCTTTGTTTTTTAGATGTTTCAGGAAACACCATACACTTCTCCCGAGTGTCTGTTGGCAGTTTACATCCCGCCCATCAGCATAACAAGGCTCCCAGTTCTCCATGGCCTGTCCTGCCTTTCTGGATTTTACACTTTTTTCAGATGGCCCTTTTGACCGGGGGGAAGTGAGACTTCATTGTAGTGCAGATTTCCTTTGCAAGCTTGCTTGGTTGGCCAAAAAGGGCGTATGCGTTTTTTCCTGAATATATTCAGGAAAAAACGCATACGCCCTTTTTGGCCAAGTGCATCATTGTGGACGTTCTGCCTCTTTTCCTATGCTTTCAATGCAATTCCAGTCTACCTCCTGAAATCGGTTTCCTGCAATTCTGCCCCGCTTTCAAGTCCTCTTGGCAGCCTTACTTCAGTATATTTTTGGACGATAGCTGTCATTTATAACTCTGCAGGTTTGTGAATTACAGTGCCCCTGAGCTCCTTTCTTCAACTCGCTTTCTTGTGAGCTGGCCGCAACACCGCAGGATGGCTTCAGGCCCTAATCTGGTTCCGGCACGGCACGCTGAGCCTTTGGTTATTTCCTCTTCCTGGTGGGAAATGAGAGTTAAATTTGCCCGTCCAGACACCTCCAGCTAGTCTCTCATTGGTTCTCGCTATTCCTGTTCATCTTCCGCAGAAATTGCAAACTGGGCCAAACAGGAGGTTAAAGGGACTGACTCTCCAAGTCGGGAGAGTGTTAGTAAAGCGTCTGGAATGTTGCACCCGAGTACCAGGGTACGAAAACTGAGACATATTTGAACACGTCTCCCGATCACATGGTTGATCATACTCTAGGTTCCACATGCATGTTTTAGCTGAAGGAAGAATACCTTAAACCTGGGTAGTTGAAACCCGTGGAATGGGTACCATGCAATATGACTTCAAAGGGTCTTCATTTGCTCACCGAACCTCTCCAATCCTATCACTGCTGCGTTTATGTCCCTGTACACATGCTTGATTCTCTTTCGGAGACATAGCAATCCATAGGTTTTAAGATACTTAAGAGTCAGGTACATTCTTAGGCGTTTAATATGCGATGTTGAGTCCATTTCGTTGAGCAAGGAGTAGCTCTTGTCTATTCCATATTTGGCTTAAGGAACTTTATCTGTGCTCATTTCAATCTCTGGTTTTATGCAGCACCCCAACTCACCTTTACCCTTAAACAAGCATAAGTTGGTTTTCTAAATTTGAGACCCTGTTCTGTTCTGTAATTCAGTTCCTGTGTAGCCAAGTTTACATTCCGTGTATTACTGATATCTTATGATGTTTCTTTTTCTGTGTGACTTATTTCAGTTAGAATCATCGTACCTGAATCCACTCATTGTGCTGCTACGGGCCTGATGACATAGATTTCACTGCTGAGTGATACTGCATTGTACGTAAGTACCACAAGTTCTTTATCCATTTTTCACTTTCTGTGATATTGAACTTGTACGGTAAACGAGGTTCTTGTAAACAGAGGCGTCCCAAACATTGGGGTGGCTGTGTCTTTTTGATTTTAATTTCCCTAAGCTATAGGACCATAAGTGGAAGTGCCCTAGGCTCTGTTGCTTTGTTTTTTAGATGTTTCAGGAAACACCATACACTTCTCCCGAGTGTCTGTTGGCAGTTTACATCCCGCCCATCAGCATAACAAGGCTCCCAGTTCTCCATGGCCTGTCCTGCCTTTCTGGATTTTACACTTTTTTCAGATGGCCCTTTTGACCGGGGGGAAGTGAGACTTCATTGTAGTGCAGATTTCCTTTGCAAGCTTGCTTGGTTGGCCAAAAAGGGCGTATGCGTTTTTTCCTGAATATATTCAGGAAAAAACGCATACGCCCTTTTTGGCCAAGTGCATCATTGTGGACGTTCTGCCTCTTTTCCTATGCTTTCAGTGCAATTCCAGTCTACCTCCTGAAATCGGTTTCCTGCAATTCTGCCCCGCTTTCAAGTCCTCTTGGCAGCCTTACTTCAGTATATTTTTGGACGATAGCTGTCATTTATAACTCTGCAGGTTTGTGAATTACAGTGCCCCTGAGCTCCTTTCTTCAACTCGCTTTCTTGTGAGCTGGCCGCAACACCGCAGGATGGCTTCAGGCCCTAATCTGGTTCCGGCACGGCACGCTGAGCCTTTGGTTATTTCCTCTTCCTGGTGGGAAATGAGAGTTAAATTTGCCCGTCCAGACACCTCCAGCTAGTCTCTCATTGGTTCTCGCTATTCCTGTTCATCTTCCGCAGAAATTGCAAACTGGGCCAAACAGGAGGTTAAAGGGACTGACTCTCCAAGTCGGGAGAGTGTTAGTAAAGCGTCTGGAATGTTGCACCCGAGTACCAGGGTACGAAAACTGAGACATATTTGAACACGTCTCCCGATCACATGGTTGATCATACTCTAGGTTCCACATGCATGTTTTAGCTGAAGGAAGAATACCTTAAACCTGGGTAGTTGAAACCCGTGGAATGGGTACCATGCAATATGACTTCAAAGGGTCTTCATTTGCTCACCGAACCTCTCCAATCCTATCACTGCTGCGTTTATGTCCCTGTACACATGCTTGATTCTCTTTCGGAGACATAGCAATCCATAGGTTTTAAGATACTTAAGAGTCAGGTACATTCTTAGGCGTTTAATATGCGGTGTTGAGTCCATTTCGTTGAGCAAGGAGTAGCTCTTGTCTATTCCATATTTGGCTTAAGGAACTTTATCTGTGCTCATTTCAATCTCTGGTTTTATGCAGCACCCCAACTCACCTTTACCCTTAAACAAGCATAAGTTGGTTTTCTAAATTTGAGACCCTGTTCTGTTCTGTAATTCAGTTCCTGTGTAGCCAAGTTTACATTCCGTGTATTACTGATATCTTATGATGTTTCTTTTTCTGTGTGACTTATTTCAGTTAGAATCATCGTACCTGAATCCACTCATTGTGCTGCTACGGGCCTGATGACATAGATTTCACTGCTGAGTGATACTGCATTGTACGTAAGTACCACAAGTTCTTTATCCATTTTTCACTTTCTGTGATATTGAACTTGTACGGTAAACGAGGTTCTTGTAAACAGAGGCGTCCCAAACATTGGGGTGGCTGTGTCTTTTTGATTTTAATTTCCCTAAGCTATAGGACCATAAGTGGAAGTGCCCTAGGCTCTGTTGCTTTGTTTTTTAGATGTTTCAGGAAACACCATACACTTCTCCCGAGTGTCTGTTGGCAGTTTACATCCCGCCCATCAGCATAACAAGGCTCCCAGTTCTCCATGGCCTGTCCTGCCTTTCTGGATTTTACACTTTTTTCAGATGGCCCTTTTGACCGGGGGGAAGTGAGACTTCATTGTAGTGCAGATTTCCTTTGCAAGCTTGCTTGGTTGGCCAAAAAGGGCGTATGCGTTTTTTCCTGAATATATTCAGGAAAAAACGCATACGCCCTTTTTGGCCAAGTGCATCATTGTGGACGTTCTGCCTCTTTTCCTATGCTTTCAATGCAATTCCAGTCTACCTCCTGAAATCGGTTTCCTGCAATTCTGCCCCGCTTTCAAGTCCTCTTGGCAGCCTTACTTCAGTATATTTTTGGACGATAGCTGTCATTTATAACTCTGCAGGTTTGTGAATTACAGTGCCCCTGAGCTCCTTTCTTCAACTCGCTTTCTTGTGAGCTGGCCGCAACACCGCAGGATGGCTTCAGGCCCTAATCTGGTTCCGGCACGGCACGCTGAGCCTTTGGTTATTTCCTCTTCCTGGTGGGAAATGAGAGTTAAATTTGCCCGTCCAGCCACCTCCAGCTAGTCTCTCATTGGTTCTCGCTATTCCTGTTCATCTTCCGCAGAAATTGCAAACTGGGCCAAACAGGAGGTTAAAGGGACTGACTCTCCAAGTCGGGAGAGTGTTAGTAAAGCGTCTGGAATGTTGCACCCGAGTACCAGGGTACGAAAACTGAGACATATTTGAACACGTCTCCCGATCACATGGTTGATCATACTCTAGGTTCCACATGCATGTTTTAGCTGAAGGAAGAATACCTTAAACCTGGGTAGTTGAAACCCGTGGAATGGGTACCATGCAATATGACTTCAAAGGGTCTTCATTTGCTCACCGAGCCTCTCCAATCCTATCACTGCTGCGTTTATGTCCCTGTACACATGCTTGATTCTCTTTCGGAGACATAGCAATCCATAGGTTTTAAGATACTTAAGAGTCAGGTACATTCTTAGGCGTTTAATATGCGGTGTTGAGTCCATTTCGTTGAGCAAGGAGTAGCTCTTGTCTATTCCATATTTGGCTTAAGGAACTTTATCTGTGCTCATTTCAATCTCTGGTTTTATGCAGCACCCCAACTCACCTTTACCCTTAAACAAGCATAAGTTGGTTTTCTAAATTTGAGACCCTGTTCTGTTCTGTAATTCAGTTCCTGTGTAGCCAAGTTTACATTCCGTGTATTACTGATATCTTATGATGTTTCTTTTTCTGTGTGACTTATTTCAGTTAGAATCATCGTACCTGAATCCACTCATTGTGCTGCTACGGGCCTGATGACATAGATTTCACTGCTGAGTGATACTGCATTGTACGTAAGTACCACAAGTTCTTTATCCATTTTTCACTTTCTGTGATATTGAACTTGTACGGTAAACGAGGTTCTTGTAAACAGAGGCGTCCCAAACATTGGGGTGGCTGTGTCTTTTTGATTTTAATTTCCCTAAGCTATAGGACCATAAGTGGAAGTGCCCTAGGCTCTGTTGCTTTGTTTTTTAGATGTTTCAGGAAACACCATACACTTCTCCCGAGTGTCTGTTGGCAGTTTACATCCCGCCCATCAGCATAACAAGGCTCCCAGTTCTCCATGGCCTGTCCTGCCTTTCTGGATTTTACACTTTTTTCAGATGGCCCTTTTGACCGGGGGGAAGTGAGACTTCATTGTAGTGCAGATTTCCTTTGCAAGCTTGCTTGGTTGGCCAAAAAGGGCGTATGCGTTTTTTCCTGAATATATTCAGGAAAAAACGCATACGCCCTTTTTGGCCAAGTGCATCATTGTGGACGTTCTGCCTCTTTTCCTATGCTTTCAATGCAATTCCAGTCTACCTCCTGAAATCGGTTTCCTGCAATTCTGCCCCGCTTTCAAGTCCTCTTGGCAGCCTTACTTCAGTATATTTTTGGACGATAGCTGTCATTTATAACTCTGCAGGTTTGTGAATTACAGTGCCCCTGAGCTCCTTTCTTCAACTCGCTTTCTTGTGAGCTGGCCGCAACACCGCAGGATGGCTTCAGGCCCTAATCTGGTTCCGGCACGGCACGCTGAGCCTTTGGTTATTTCCTCTTCCTGGTGGGAAATGAGAGTTAAATTTGCCCGTCCAGACACCTCCAGCTAGTCTCTCATTGGTTCTCGCTATTCCTGTTCATCTTCCGCAGAAATTGCAAACTGGGCCAAACAGGAGGTTAAAGGGACTGACTCTCCAAGTCGGGAGAGTGTTAGTAAAGCGTCTGGAATGTTGCACCCGAGTACCAGGGTACGAAAACTGAGACATATTTGAACACGTCTCCCGATCACATGGTTGATCATACTCTAGGTTCCACATGCATGTTTTAGCTGAAGGAAGAATACCTTAAACCTGGGTAGTTGAAACCCGTGGAATGGGTACCATGCAATATGACTTCAAAGGGTCTTCATTTGCTCACCGAACCTCTCCAATCCTATCACTGCTGCGTTTATGTCCCTGTACACATGCTTGATTCTCTTTCGGAGACATAGCAATCCATAGGTTTTAAGATACTTAAGAGTCAGGTACATTCTTAGGCGTTTAATATGCGATGTTGAGTCCATTTCGTTGAGCAAGGAGTAGCTCTTGTCTATTCCATATTTGGCTTAAGGAACTTTATCTGTGCTCATTTCAATCTCTGGTTTTATGCAGCACCCCAACTCACCTTTACCCTTAAACAAGCATAAGTTGGTTTTCTAAATTTGAGACCCTGTTCTGTTCTGTAATTCAGTTCCTGTGTAGCCAAGTTTACATTCCGTGTATTACTGATATCTTATGATGTTTCTTTTTCTGTGTGACTTATTTCAGTTAGAATCATCGTACCTGAATCCACTCATTGTGCTGCTACGGGCCTGATGACATAGATTTCACTGCTGAGTGATACTGCATTGTACGTAAGTACCACAAGTTCTTTATCCATTTTTCACTTTCTGTGATATTGAACTTGTACGGTAAACGAGGTTCTTGTAAACAGAGGCGTCCCAAACATTGGGGTGGCTGTGTCTTTTTGATTTTAATTTCCCTAAGCTATAGGACCATAAGTGGAAGTGCCCTAGGCTCTGTTGCTTTGTTTTTTAGATGTTTCAGGAAACACCATACACTTCTCCCGAGTGTCTGTTGGCAATTTACATCCCGCCCATCAGCATAACAAGGCTCCCAGTTCTCCATGGCCTGTCCTGCCTTTCTGGATTTTACACTTTTTTCAGATGGCCCTTTTGACCGGGGGGAAGTGAGACTTCATTGTAGTGCAGATTTCCTTTGCAAGCTTGCTTGGTTGGCCAAAAAGGGCGTATGCGTTTTTTCCTGAATATATTCAGGAAAAAACGCATACGCCCTTTTTGGCCAAGTGCATCATTGTGGACGTTCTGCCTCTTTTCCTATGCTTTCAATGCAATTCCAGTCTACCTCCTGAAATCGGTTTCCTGCAATTCTGCCCCGCTTTCAAGTCCTCTTGGCAGCCTTACTTCAGTATATTTTTGGACGATAGCTGTCATTTATAACTCTGCAGGTTTGTGAATTACAGTGCCCCTGAGCTCCTTTCTTCAACTCGCTTTCTTGTGAGCTGGCCGCAACACCGCAGGATGGCTTCAGGCCCTAATCTGGTTCCGGCACGGCACGCTGAGCCTTTGGTTATTTCCTCTTCCTGGTGGGAAATGAGAGTTAAATTTGCCCGTCCAGACACCTCCAGCTAGTCTCTCATTGGTTCTCGCTATTCCTGTTCATCTTCCGCAGAAATTGCAAACTGGGCCAAACAGGAGGTTAAAGGGACTGACTCTCCAAGTCGGGAGAGTGTTAGTAAAGCATCTGGAATGTTGCACCCGAGTACCAGGGTACGAAAACTGAGACATATTTGAACACGTCTCCCGATCACATGGTTGATCATACTCTAGGTTCCACATGCATGTTTTAGCTGAAGGAAGAATACCTTAAACCTGGGTAGTTGAAACCCGTGGAATGGGTACCATGCAATATGACTTCAAAGGGTCTTCATTTGCTCACCGAACCTCTCCAATCCTATCACTGCTGCGTTTATGTCCCTGTACACATGCTTGATTCTCTTTCGGAGACATAGCAATCCATAGGTTTTAAGATACTTAAGAGTCAGGTACATTCTTAGGCGTTTAATATGCGGTGTTGAGTCCATTTCGTTGAGCAAGGAGTAGCTCTTGTCTATTCCATATTTGGCTTAAGGAACTTTATCTGTGCTCATTTCAATCTCTGGTTTTATGCAGCACCCCAACTCACCTTTACCCTTAAACAAGCATAAGTTGGTTTTCTAAATTTGAGACCCTGTTCTGTTCTGTAATTCAGTTCCTGTGTAGCCAAGTTTACATTCCGTGTATTACTGATATCTTATGATGTTTCTTTTTCTGTGTGACTTATTTCAGTTAGAATCATCGTACCTGAATCCACTCATTGTGCTGCTACGGGCCTGATGACATAGATTTCACTGCTGAGTGATACTGCATTGTACGTAAGTACCACAAGTTCTTTATCCATTTTTCACTTTCTGTGATATTGAACTTGTACGGTAAACGAGGTTCTTGTAAACAGAGGCGTCCCAAACATTGGGGTGGCTGTGTCTTTTTGATTTTAATTTCCCTAAGCTATAGGACCATAAGTGGAAGTGCCCTAGGCTCTGTTGCTTTGTTTTTTAGATGTTTCAGGAAACACCATACACTTCTCCCGAGTGTCTGTTGGCAGTTTACATCCCGCCCATCAGCATAACAAGGCTCCCAGTTCTCCATGGCCTGTCCTGCCTTTCTGGATTTTACACTTTTTTCAGATGGCCCTTTTGACCGGGGGGAAGTGAGACTTCATTGTAGTGCAGATTTCCTTTGCAAGCTTGCTTGGTTGGCCAAAAAGGGCGTATGCGTTTTTTCCTGAATATATTCAGGAAAAAACGCATACGCCCTTTTTGGCCAAGTGCATCATTGTGGACGTTCTGCCTCTTTTCCTATGCTTTCAGTGCAATTCCAGTCTACCTCCTGAAATCGGTTTCCTGCAATTCTGCCCCGCTTTCAAGTCCTCTTGGCAGCCTTACTTCAGTATATTTTTGGACGATAGCTGTCATTTATAACTCTGCAGGCTTGTGAATTACAGTGCCCCTGAGCTCCTTTCTTCAACTCGCTTTCTTGTGAGCTGGCCGCAACACCGCAGGATGGCTTCAGGCCCTAATCTGGTTCCGGCACGGCACGCTGAGCCTTTGGTTATTTCCTCTTCCTGGTGGGAAATGAGAGTTAAATTTGCCCGTCCAGACACCTCCAGCTAGTCTCTCATTGGTTCTCGCTATTCCTGTTCATCTTCCGCAGAAATTGCAAACTGGGCCAAACAGGAGGTTAAAGGGACTGACTCTCCAAGTCGGGAGAGTGTTAGTAAAGCGTCTGGAATGTTGCACCCGAGTACCAGGGTACGAAAACTGAGACATATTTGAACACGTCTCCCGATCACATGGTTGATCATACTCTAGGTTCCACATGCATGTTTTAGCTGAAGGAAGAATACCTTAAACCTGGGTAGTTGAAACCCGTGGAATGGGTACCATGCAATATGACTTCAAAGGGTCTTCATTTGCTCACCGAACCTCTCCAATCCTATCACTGCTGCGTTTATGTCCCTGTACACATGCTTGATTCTCTTTCGGAGACATAGCAATCCATAGGTTTTAAGATACTTAAGAGTCAGGTACATTCTTAGGCGTTTAATATGCGGTGTTGAGTCCATTTCGTTGAGCAAGGAGTAGCTCTTGTCTATTCCATATTTGGCTTAAGGAACTTTATCTGTGCTCATTTCAATCTCTGGTTTTATGCAGCACCCCAACTCACCTTTACCCTTAAACAAGCATAAGTTGGTTTTCTAAATTTGAGACCCTGTTCTGTTCTGTAATTCAGTTCCTGTGTAGCCAAGTTTACATTCCGTGTATTACTGATATCTTATGATGTTTCTTTTTCTGTGTGACTTATTTCAGTTGGAATCATCGTACCTGAATCCACTCATTGTGCTGCTACGGGCCTGATGACATAGATTTCACTGCTGAGTGATACTGCATTGTACGTAAGTACCACAAGTTCTTTATCCATTTTTCACTTTCTGTGATATTGAACTTGTACGGTAAACGAGGTTCTTGTAAACAGAGGCGTCCCAAACATTGGGGTGGCTGTGTCTTTTTGATTTTAATTTCCCTAAGCTATAGGACCATAAGTGGAAGTGCCCTAGGCTCTGTTGCTTTGTTTTTTAGATGTTTCAGGAAACACCATACACTTCTCCCGAGTGTCTGTTGGCAGTTTACATCCCGCCCATCAGCATAACAAGGCTCCCAGTTCTCCATGGCCTGTCCTGCCTTTCTGGATTTTACACTTTTTTCAGATGGCCCTTTTGACCGGGGGGAAGTGAGACTTCATTGTAGTGCAGATTTCCTTTGCAAGCTTGCTTGGTTGGCCAAAAAGGGCGTATGCGTTTTTTCCTGAATATATTCAGGAAAAAACGCATACGCCCTTTTTGGCCAATTGCATCATTGTGGACGTTCTGCCTCTTTTCCTATGCTTTCAGTGCAATTCCAGTCTACCTCCTGAAATCGGTTTCCTGCAATTCTGCCCCGCTTTCAAGTCCTCTTGGCAGCCTTACTTCAGTATATTTTTGGACGATAGCTGTCATTTATAACTCTGCAGGTTTGTGAATTACAGTGCCCCTGAGCTCCTTTCTTCAACTCGCTTTCTTGTGAGCTGGCCGCAACACCGCAGGATGGCTTCAGGCCCTAATCTGGTTCCGGCACGGCACGCTGAGCCTTTGGTTATTTCCTCTTCCTGGTGGGAAATGAGAGTTAAATTTGCCCGTCCAGACACCTCCAGCTAGTCTCTCATTGGTTCTCGCTATTCCTGTTCATCTTCCGCAGAAATTGCAAACTGGGCCAAACAGGAGGTTAAAGGGACTGACTCTCCAAGTCGGGAGAGTGTTAGTAAAGCGTCTGGAATGTTGCACCCGAGTACCAGGGTACGAAAACTGAGACATATTTGAACACGTCTCCCGATCACATGGTTGATCATACTCTAGGTTCCACATGCATGTTTTAGCTGAAGGAAGAATACCTTAAACCTGGGTAGTTGAAACCCGTGGAATGGGTACCATGCAATATGACTTCAAAGGGTCTTCATTTGCTCACCGAACCTCTCCAATCCTATCACTGCTGCGTTTATGTCCCTGTACACATGCTTGATTCTCTTTCGGAGACATAGCAATCCATAGGTTTTAAGATACTTAAGAGTCAGGTACATTCTTAGGCGTTTAATATGCGGTGTTGAGTCCATTTCGTTGAGCAAGGAGTAGCTCTTGTCTATTCCATATTTGGCTTAAGGAACTTTATCTGTGCTCATTTCAATCTCTGGTTTTATGCAGCACCCCAACTCACCTTTACCCTTAAACAAGCATAAGTTGGTTTTCTAAATTTGAGACCCTGTTCTGTTCTGTAATTCAGTTCCTGTGTAGCCAAGTTTACATTCCGTGTATTACTGATATCTTATGATGTTTCTTTTTCTGTGTGACTTATTTCAGTTGGAATCATCGTACCTGAATCCACTCATTGTGCTGCTACGGGCCTGATGACATAGATTTCACTGCTGAGTGATACTGCATTGTACGTAAGTACCACAAGTTCTTTATCCATTTTTCACTTTCTGTGATATTGAACTTGTACGGTAAACGAGGTTCTTGTAAACAGAGGCGTCCCAAACATTGGGGTGGCTGTGTCTTTTTGATTTTAATTTCCCTAAGCTATAGGACCATAAGTGGAAGTGCCCTAGGCTCTGTTGCTTTGTTTTTTAGATGTTTCAGGAAACACCATACACTTCTCCCGAGTGTCTGTTGGCAGTTTACATCCCGCCCATCAGCATAACAAGGCTCCCAGTTCTCCATGGCCTGTCCTGCCTTTCTGGATTTTACACTTTTTTCAGATGGCCCTTTTGACCGGGGGGAAGTGAGACTTCATTGTAGTGCAGATTTCCTTTGCAAGCTTGCTTGGTTGGCCAAAAAGGGCGTATGCGTTTTTTCCTGAATATATTCAGGAAAAAACGCATACGCCCTTTTTGGCCAAGTGCATCATTGTGGACGTTCTGCCTCTTTTCCTATGCTTTCAGTGCAATTCCAGTCTACCTCCTGAAATCGGTTTCCTGCAATTCTGCCCCGCTTTCAAGTCCTCTTGGCAGCCTTACTTCAGTATATTTTTGGACGATAGCTGTCATTTATAACTCTGCAGGTTTGTGAATTACAGTGCCCCTGAGCTCCTTTCTTCAACTCGCTTTCTTGTGAGCTGGCCGCAACACCGCAGGATGGCTTCAGGCCCTAATCTGGTTCCGGCACGGCACGCTGAGCCTTTGGTTATTTCCTCTTCCTGGTGGGAAATGAGAGTTAAATTTGCCCGTCCAGACACCTCCAGCTAGTCTCTCATTGGTTCTCGCTATTCCTGTTCATCTTCCGCAGAAATTGCAAACTGGGCCAAACAGGAGGTTAAAGGGACTGACTCTCCAAGTCGGGAGAGTGTTAGTAAAGCGTCTGGAATGTTGCACCCGAGTACCAGGGTACGAAAACTGAGACATATTTGAACACGTCTCCCGATCACATGGTTGATCATACTCTAGGTTCCACATGCATGTTTTAGCTGAAGGAAGAATACCTTAAACCTGGGTAGTTGAAACCCGTGGAATGGGTACCATGCAATATGACTTCAAAGGGTCTTCATTTGCTCACCGAACCTCTCCAATCCTATCACTGCTGCGTTTATGTCCCTGTACACATGCTTGATTCTCTTTCGGAGACATAGCAATCCATAGGTTTTAAGATACTTAAGAGTCAGGTACATTCTTAGGCGTTTAATATGCGATGTTGAGTCCATTTCGTTGAGCAAGGAGTAGCTCTTGTCTATTCCATATTTGGCTTAAGGAACTTTATCTGTGCTCATTTCAATCTCTGGTTTTATGCAGCACCCCAACTCACCTTTACCCTTAAACAAGCATAAGTTGGTTTTCTAAATTTGAGACCCTGTTCTGTTCTGTAATTCAGTTCCTGTGTAGCCAAGTTTACATTCCGTGTATTACTGATATCTTATGATGTTTCTTTTTCTGTGTGACTTATTTCAGTTAGAATCATCGTACCTGAATCCACTCATTGTGCTGCTACGGGCCTGATGACATAGATTTCACTGCTGAGTGATACTGCATTGTACGTAAGTACCACAAGTTCTTTATCCATTTTTCACTTTCTGTGATATTGAACTTGTACGGTAAACGAGGTTCTTGTAAACAGAGGCGTCCCAAACATTGGGGTGGCTGTGTCTTTTTGATTTTAATTTCCCTAAGCTATAGGACCATAAGTGGAAGTGCCCTAGGCTCTGTTGCTTTGTTTTTTAGATGTTTCAGGAAACACCATACACTTCTCCCGAGTGTCTGTTGGCAGTTTACATCCCGCCCATCAGCATAACAAGGCTCCCAGTTCTCCATGGCCTGTCCTGCCTTTCTGGATTTTACACTTTTTTCAGATGGCCCTTTTGACCGGGGGGAAGTGAGACTTCATTGTAGTGCAGATTTCCTTTGCAAGCTTGCTTGGTTGGCCAAAAAGGGCGTATGCGTTTTTTCCTGAATATATTCAGGAAAAAACGCATACGCCCTTTTTGGCCAAGTGCATCATTGTGGACGTTCTGCCTCTTTTCCTATGCTTTCAATGCAATTCCAGTCTACCTCCTGAAATCGGTTTCCTGCAATTCTGCCCCGCTTTCAAGTCCTCTTGGCAGCCTTACTTCAGTATATTTTTGGACGATAGCTGTCATTTATAACTCTGCAGGTTTGTGAATTACAGTGCCCCTGAGCTCCTTTCTTCAACTCGCTTTCTTGTGAGCTGGCCGCAACACCGCAGGATGGCTTCAGGCCCTAATCTGGTTCCGGCACGGCACGCTGAGCCTTTGGTTATTTCCTCTTCCTGGTGGGAAATGAGAGTTAAATTTGCCCGTCCAGCCACCTCCAGCTAGTCTCTCATTGGTTCTCGCTATTCCTGTTCATCTTCCGCAGAAATTGCAAACTGGGCCAAACAGGAGGTTAAAGGGACTGACTCTCCAAGTCGGGAGAGTGTTAGTAAAGCGTCTGGAATGTTGCACCCGAGTACCAGGGTACGAAAACTGAGACATATTTGAACACGTCTCCCGATCACATGGTTGATCATACTCTAGGTTCCACATGCATGTTTTAGCTGAAGGAAGAATACCTTAAACCTGGGTAGTTGAAACCCGTGGAATGGGTACCATGCAATATGACTTCAAAGGGTCTTCATTTGCTCACCGAGCCTCTCCAATCCTATCACTGCTGCGTTTATGTCCCTGTACACATGCTTGATTCTCTTTCGGAGACATAGCAATCCATAGGTTTTAAGATACTTAAGAGTCAGGTACATTCTTAGGCGTTTAATATGCGGTGTTGAGTCCATTTCGTTGAGCAAGGAGTAGCTCTTGTCTATTCCATATTTGGCTTAAGGAACTTTATCTGTGCTCATTTCAATCTCTGGTTTTATGCAGCACCCCAACTCACCTTTACCCTTAAACAAGCATAAGTTGGTTTTCTAAATTTGAGACCCTGTTCTGTTCTGTAATTCAGTTCCTGTGTAGCCAAGTTTACATTCCGTGTATTACTGATATCTTATGATGTTTCTTTTTCTGTGTGACTTATTTCAGTTAGAATCATCGTACCTGAATCCACTCATTGTGCTGCTACGGGCCTGATGACATAGATTTCACTGCTGAGTGATACTGCATTGTACGTAAGTACCACAAGTTCTTTATCCATTTTTCACTTTCTGTGATATTGAACTTGTACGGTAAACGAGGTTCTTGTAAACAGAGGCGTCCCAAACATTGGGGTGGCTGTGTCTTTTTGATTTTAATTTCCCTAAGCTATAGGACCATAAGTGGAAGTGCCCTAGGCTCTGTTGCTTTGTTTTTTAGATGTTTCAGGAAACACCATACACTTCTCCCGAGTGTCTGTTGGCAGTTTACATCCCGCCCATCAGCATAACAAGGCTCCCAGTTCTCCATGGCCTGTCCTGCCTTTCTGGATTTTACACTTTTTTCAGATGGCCCTTTTGACCGGGGGGAAGTGAGACTTCATTGTAGTGCAGATTTCCTTTGCAAGCTTGCTTGGTTGGCCAAAAAGGGCGTATGCGTTTTTTCCTGAATATATTCAGGAAAAAACGCATACGCCCTTTTTGGCCAAGTGCATCATTGTGGACGTTCTGCCTCTTTTCCTATGCTTTCAATGCAATTCCAGTCTACCTCCTGAAATCGGTTTCCTGCAATTCTGCCCCGCTTTCAAGTCCTCTTGGCAGCCTTACTTCAGTATATTTTTGGACGATAGCTGTCATTTATAACTCTGCAGGTTTGTGAATTACAGTGCCCCTGAGCTCCTTTCTTCAACTCGCTTTCTTGTGAGCTGGCCGCAACACCGCAGGATGGCTTCAGGCCCTAATCTGGTTCCGGCACGGCACGCTGAGCCTTTGGTTATTTCCTCTTCCTGGTGGGAAATGAGAGTTAAATTTGCCCGTCCAGCCACCTCCAGCTAGTCTCTCATTGGTTCTCGCTATTCCTGTTCATCTTCCGCAGAAATTGCAAACTGGGCCAAACAGGAGGTTAAAGGGACTGACTCTCCAAGTCGGGAGAGTGTTAGTAAAGCGTCTGGAATGTTGCACCCGAGTACCAGGGTACGAAAACTGAGACATATTTGAACACGTCTCCCGATCACATGGTTGATCATACTCTAGGTTCCACATGCATGTTTTAGCTGAAGGAAGAATACCTTAAACCTGGGTAGTTGAAACCCGTGGAATGGGTACCATGCAATATGACTTCAAAGGGTCTTCATTTGCTCACCGAGCCTCTCCAATCCTATCACTGCTGCGTTTATGTCCCTGTACACATGCTTGATTCTCTTTCGGAGACATAGCAATCCATAGGTTTTAAGATACTTAAGAGTCAGGTACATTCTTAGGCGTTTAATATGCGGTGTTGAGTCCATTTCGTTGAGCAAGGAGTAGCTCTTGTCTATTCCATATTTGGCTTAAGGAACTTTATCTGTGCTCATTTCAATCTCTGGTTTTATGCAGCACCCCAACTCACCTTTACCCTTAAACAAGCATAAGTTGGTTTTCTAAATTTGAGACCCTGTTCTGTTCTGTAATTCAGTTCCTGTGTAGCCAAGTTTACATTCCGTGTATTACTGATATCTTATGATGTTTCTTTTTCTGTGTGACTTATTTCAGTTAGAATCATCGTACCTGAATCCACTCATTGTGCTGCTACGGGCCTGATGACATAGATTTCACTGCTGAGTGATACTGCATTGTACGTAAGTACCACAAGTTCTTTATCCATTTTTCACTTTCTGTGATATTGAACTTGTACGGTAAACGAGGTTCTTGTAAACAGAGGCGTCCCAAACATTGGGGTGGCTGTGTCTTTTTGATTTTAATTTCCCTAAGCTATAGGACCATAAGTGGAAGTGCCCTAGGCTCTGTTGCTTTGTTTTTTAGATGTTTCAGGAAACACCATACACTTCTCCCGAGTGTCTGTTGGCAGTTTACATCCCGCCCATCAGCATAACAAGGCTCCCAGTTCTCCATGGCCTGTCCTGCCTTTCTGGATTTTACACTTTTTTCAGATGGCCCTTTTGACCGGGGGGAAGTGAGACTTCATTGTAGTGCAGATTTCCTTTGCAAGCTTGCTTGGTTGGCCAAAAAGGGCGTATGCGTTTTTTCCTGAATATATTCAGGAAAAAACGCATACGCCCTTTTTGGCCAATTGCATCATTGTGGACGTTCTGCCTCTTTTCCTATGCTTTCAGTGCAATTCCAGTCTACCTCCTGAAATCGGTTTCCTGCAATTCTGCCCCGCTTTCAAGTCCTCTTGGCAGCCTTACTTCAGTATATTTTTGGACGATAGCTGTCATTTATAACTCTGCAGGTTTGTGAATTACAGTGCCCCTGAGCTCCTTTCTTCAACTCGCTTTCTTGTGAGCTGGCCGCAACACCGCAGGATGGCTTCAGGCCCTAATCTGGTTCCGGCACGGCACGCTGAGCCTTTGGTTATTTCCTCTTCCTGGTGGGAAATGAGAGTTAAATTTGCCCGTCCAGACACCTCCAGCTAGTCTCTCATTGGTTCTCGCTATTCCTGTTCATCTTCCGCAGAAATTGCAAACTGGGCCAAACAGGAGGTTAAAGGGACTGACTCTCCAAGTCGGGAGAGTGTTAGTAAAGCGTCTGGAATGTTGCACCCGAGTACCAGGGTACGAAAACTGAGACATATTTGAACACGTCTCCCGATCACATGGTTGATCATACTCTAGGTTCCACATGCATGTTTTAGCTGAAGGAAGAATACCTTAAACCTGGGTAGTTGAAACCCGTGGAATGGGTACCATGCAATATGACTTCAAAGGGTCTTCATTTGCTCACCGAACCTCTCCAATCCTATCACTGCTGCGTTTATGTCCCTGTACACATGCTTGATTCTCTTTCGGAGACATAGCAATCCATAGGTTTTAAGATACTTAAGAGTCAGGTACATTCTTAGGCGTTTAATATGCGGTGTTGAGTCCATTTCGTTGAGCAAGGAGTAGCTCTTGTCTATTCCATATTTGGCTTAAGGAACTTTATCTGTGCTCATTTCAATCTCTGGTTTTATGCAGCACCCCAACTCACCTTTACCCTTAAACAAGCATAAGTTGGTTTTCTAAATTTGAGACCCTGTTCTGTTCTGTAATTCAGTTCCTGTGTAGCCAAGTTTACATTCCGTGTATTACTGATATCTTATGATGTTTCTTTTTCTGTGTGACTTATTTCAGTTAGAATCATCGTACCTGAATCCACTCATTGTGCTGCTACGGGCCTGATGACATAGATTTCACTGCTGAGTGATACTGCATTGTACGTAAGTACCACAAGTTCTTTATCCATTTTTCACTTTCTGTGATATTGAACTTGTACGGTAAACGAGGTTCTTGTAAACAGAGGCGTCCCAAACATTGGGGTGGCTGTGTCTTTTTGATTTTAATTTCCCTAAGCTATAGGACCATAAGTGGAAGTGCCCTAGGCTCTGTTGCTTTGTTTTTTAGATGTTTCAGGAAACACCATACACTTCTCCCGAGTGTCTGTTGGCAGTTTACATCCCGCCCATCAGCATAACAAGGCTCCCAGTTCTCCATGGCCTGTCCTGCCTTTCTGGATTTTACACTTTTTTCAGATGGCCCTTTTGACCGGGGGGAAGTGAGACTTCATTGTAGTGCAGATTTCCTTTGCAAGCTTGCTTGGTTGGCCAAAAAGGGCGTATGCGTTTTTTCCTGAATATATTCAGGAAAAAACGCATACGCCCTTTTTGGCCAAGTGCATCATTGTGGACGTTCTGCCTCTTTTCCTATGCTTTCAGTGCAATTCCAGTCTACCTCCTGAAATCGGTTTCCTGCAATTCTGCCCCGCTTTCAAGTCCTCTTGGCAGCCTTACTTCAGTATATTTTTGGACGATAGCTGTCATTTATAACTCTGCAGGTTTGTGAATTACAGTGCCCCTGAGCTCCTTTCTTCAACTCGTTTTCTCGTGAGCTGGCCGCAACACCGCAGGATGGCTTCAGGCCCTAATCTGGTTCCGGCACGGCACGCTGAGCCTTTGGTTATTTCCTCTTCCTGGTGGGAAATGAGAGTTAAATTTGCCCGTCCAGACACCTCCAGCTAGTCTCTCATTGGTTCTCGCTATTCCTGTTCATCTTCCGCAGAAATTGCAAACTGGGCCAAACAGGAGGTTAAAGGGACTGACTCTCCAAGTCGGGAGAGTGTTAGTAAAGCGTCTGGAATGTTGCACCCGAGTACCAGGGTACGAAAACTGAGACATATTTGAACACGTCTCCCGATCACATGGTTGATCATACTCTAGGTTCCACATGCATGTTTTAGCTGAAGGAAGAATACCTTAAACCTGGGTAGTTGAAACCCGTGGAATGGGTACCATGCAATATGACTTCAAAGGGTCTTCATTTGCTCACCGAACCTCTCCAATCCTATCACTGCTGCGTTTATGTCCCTGTACACATGCTTGATTCTCTTTCGGAGACATAGCAATCCATAGGTTTTAAGATACTTAAGAGTCAGGTACATTCTTAGGCGTTTAATATGCGGTGTTGAGTCCATTTCGTTGAGCAAGGAGTAGCTCTTGTCTATTCCATATTTGGCTTAAGGAACTTTATCTGTGCTCATTTCAATCTCTGGTTTTATGCAGCACCCCAACTCACCTTTACCCTTAAACAAGCATAAGTTGGTTTTCTAAATTTGAGACCCTGTTCTGTTCTGTAATTCAGTTCCTGTGTAGCCAAGTTTACATTCCGTGTATTACTGATATCTTATGATGTTTCTTTTTCTGTGTGACTTATTTCAGTTAGAATCATCGTACCTGAATCCACTCATTGTGCTGCTACGGGCCTGATGACATAGATTTCACTGCTGAGTGATACTGCATTGTACGTAAGTACCACAAGTTCTTTATCCATTTTTCACTTTCTGTGATATTGAACTTGTACGGTAAACGAGGTTCTTGTAAACAGAGGCGTCCCAAACATTGGGGTGGCTGTGTCTTTTTGATTTTAATTTCCCTAAGCTATAGGACCATAAGTGGAAGTGCCCTAGGCTCTGTTGCTTTGTTTTTTAGATGTTTCAGGAAACACCATACACTTCTCCCGAGTGTCTGTTGGCAGTTTACATCCCGCCCATCAGCATAACAAGGCTCCCAGTTCTCCATGGCCTGTCCTGCCTTTCTGGATTTTACACTTTTTTCAGATGGCCCTTTTGACCGGGGGGAAGTGAGACTTCATTGTAGTGCAGATTTCCTTTGCAAGCTTGCTTGGTTGGCCAAAAAGGGCGTATGCGTTTTTTCCTGAATATATTCAGGAAAAAACGCATACGCCCTTTTTGGCCAAGTGCATCATTGTGGACGTTCTGCCTCTTTTCCTATGCTTTCAATGCAATTCCAGTCTACCTCCTGAAATCGGTTTCCTGCAATTCTGCCCCGCTTTCAAGTCCTCTTGGCAGCCTTACTTCAGTATATTTTTGGACGATAGTTGTCATTTATAACTCTGCAGGTTTGTGAATTACAGTGCCCCTGAGCTCCTTTCTTCAACTCGTTTTCTTGTGAGCTGGCCGCAACACCGCAGGATGGCTTCAGGCCCTAATCTGGTTCCGGCACGGCACGCTGAGCCTTTGGTTCTTTCCTCTTCCTGGTGGGAAATGAGAGTTAAATTTGCCCGTCCAGACACCTCCAGCTAGTCTCTCATTGGTTCTCGCTATTCCTGTTCATCTTCCGCAGAAATTGCAAACTGGGCCAAACAGGAGGTTAAAGGGACTGACTCTCCAAGTGGGGAGAGTGTTAGTAAAGCGTCTGGAATGTTGCACCCGAGTACCAGGGTACGAAAACTGAGACATATTTGAACACGTCTCCCGATCACATGGTTGATCATACTCTAGGTTCCACATGCATGTTTTAGCTGAAGGAAGAATACCTTAAACCTGGGTAGTTGAAACCCGTGGAATGGGTACCATGCAATATGACTTCAAAGGGTCTTCATTTGCTCACCGAACCTCTCCAATCCTATCACTGCTGCGTTTATGTCCCTGTACACATGCTTGATTCTCTTTCGGAGACATAGCAATCCATAGGTTTTAAGATACTTAAGAGTCAGGTACATTCTTAGGCGTTTAATATGCGGTGTTGAGTCCATTTCGTTGAGCAAGGAGTAGCTCTTGTCTATTCCATATTTGGCTTAAGGAACTTTATCTGTGCTCATTTCAATCTCTGGTTTTATGCAGCACCCCAACTCACCTTTACCCTTAAACAAGCATAAGTTGGTTTTCTAAATTTGAGACCCTGTTCTGTTCTGTAATTCAGTTCCTGTGTAGCCAAGTTTACATTCCGTGTATTACTGATATCTTATGATGTTTCTTTTTCTGTGTGACTTATTTCAGTTAGAATCATCGTACCTGAATCCACTCATTGTGCTGCTACGGGCCTGATGACATAGATTTCACTGCTGAGTGATACTGCATTGTACGTAAGTACCACAAGTTCTTTATCCATTTTTCACTTTCTGTGATATTGAACTTGTACGGTAAACGAGGTTCTTGTAAACAGAGGCGTCCCAAACATTGGGGTGGCTGTGTCTTTTTGATTTTAATTTCCCTAAGCTATAGGACCATAAGTGGAAGTGCCCTAGGCTCTGTTGCTTTGTTTTTTAGATGTTTCAGGAAACACCATACACTTCTCCCGAGTGTCTGTTGGCAATTTACATCCCGCCCATCAGCATAACAAGGCTCCCAGTTCTCCATGGCCTGTCCTGCCTTTCTGGATTTTACACTTTTTTCAGATGGCCCTTTTGACCGGGGGGAAGTGAGACTTCATTGTAGTGCAGATTTCCTTTGCAAGCTTGCTTGGTTGGCCAAAAAGGGCGTATGCGTTTTTTCCTGAATATATTCAGGAAAAAACGCATACGCCCTTTTTGGCCAAGTGCATCATTGTGGACGTTCTGCCTCTTTTCCTATGCTTTCGATGCAATTCCAGTCTACCTCCTGAAATCGGTTTCCTGCAATTCTGCCCCGCTTTCAAGTCCTCTTGGCAGCCTTACTTCAGTATATTTTTGGACGATAGCTGTCATTTATAACTCTGCAGGTTTGTGAATTACAGTGCCCCTGAGCTCCTTTCTTCAACTCGCTTTCTTGTGAGCTGGCCGCAACACCGCAGGATGGCTTCAGGCCCTAATCTGGTTCCGGCACGGCACGCTGAGCCTTTGGTTATTTCCTCTTCCTGGTGGGAAATGAGAGTTAAATTTGCCCGTCCAGACACCTCCAGCTAGTCTCTCATTGGTTCTCGCTATTCCTGTTCATCTTCCGCAGAAATTGCAAACTGGGCCAAACAGGAGGTTAAAGGGACTGACTCTCCAAGTCGGGAGAGTGTTAGTAAAGCGTCTGGAATGTTGCACCCGAGTACCAGGGTACGAAAACTGAGACATATTTGAACACGTCTCCCGATCACATGGTTGATCATACTCTAGGTTCCACATGCATGTTTTAGCTGAAGGAAGAATACCTTAAACCTGGGTAGTTGAAACCCGTGGAATGGGTACCATGCAATATGACTTCAAAGGGTCTTCATTTGCTCACCGAACCTCTCCAATCCTATCACTGCTGCGTTTATGTCCCTGTACACATGCTTGATTCTCTTTCGGAGACATAGCAATCCATAGGTTTTAAGATACTTAAGAGTCAGGTACATTCTTAGGCGTTTAATATGCGGTGTTGAGTCCATTTCGTTGAGCAAGGAGTAGCTCTTGTCTATTCCATATTTGGCTTAAGGAACTTTATCTGTGCTCATTTCAATCTCTGGTTTTATGCAGCACCCCAACTCACCTTTACCCTTAAACAAGCATAAGTTGGTTTTCTAAATTTGAGACCCTGTTCTGTTCTGTAATTCAGTTCCTGTGTAGCCAAGTTTACATTCCGTGTATTACTGATATCTTATGATGTTTCTTTTTCTGTGTGACTTATTTCAGTTAGAATCATCGTACCTGAATCCACTCATTGTGCTGCTACGGGCCTGATGACATAGATTTCACTGCTGAGTGATACTGCATTGTACGTAAGTACCACAAGTTCTTTATCCATTTTTCACTTTCTGTGATATTGAACTTGTACGGTAAACGAGGTTCTTGTAAACAGAGGCGTCCCAAACATTGGGGTGGCTGTGTCTTTTTGATTTTAATTTCCCTAAGCTATAGGACCATAAGTGGAAGTGCCCTAGGCTCTGTTGCTTTGTTTTTTAGATGTTTCAGGAAACACCATACACTTCTCCCGAGTGTCTGTTGGCAGTTTACATCCCGCCCATCAGCATAACAAGGCTCCCAGTTCTCCATGGCCTGTCCTGCCTTTCTGGATTTTACACTTTTTTCAGATGGCCCTTTTGACCGGGGGGAAGTGAGACTTCATTGTAGTGCAGATTTCCTTTGCAAGCTTGCTTGGTTGGCCAAAAAGGGCGTATGCGTTTTTTCCTGAATATATTCAGGAAAAAACGCATACGCCCTTTTTGGCCAAGTGCATCATTGTGGACGTTCTGCCTCTTTTCCTATGCTTTCAATGCAATTCCAGTCTACCTCCTGAAATCGGTTTCCTGCAATTCTGCCCCGCTTTCAAGTCCTCTTGGCAGCCTTACTTCAGTATATTTTTGGACGATAGCTGTCATTTATAACTCTGCAGGTTTGTGAATTACAGTGCCCCTGAGCTCCTTTCTTCAACTCGCTTTCTTGTGAGCTGGCCGCAACACCGCAGGATGGCTTCAGGCCCTAATCTGGTTCCGGCACGGCACGCTGAGCCTTTGGTTATTTCCTCTTCCTGGTGGGAAATGAGAGTTAAATTTGCCCGTCCAGACACCTCCAGCTAGTCTCTCATTGGTTCTCGCTATTCCTGTTCATCTTCCGCAGAAATTGCAAACTGGGCCAAACAGGAGGTTAAAGGGACTGACTCTCCAAGTCGGGAGAGTGTTAGTAAAGTGTCTGGAATGTTGCACCCGAGTACCAGGGTACGAAAACTGAGACATATTTGAACACGTCTCCCGATCACATGGTTGATCATACTCTAGGTTCCACATGCATGTTTTAGCTGAAGGAAGAATACCTTAAACCTGGGTAGTTGAAACCCGTGGAATGGGTACCATGCAATATGACTTCAAAGGGTCTTCATTTGCTCACCGAACCTCTCCAATCCTATCACTGCTGCGTTTATGTCCCTGTACACATGCTTGATTCTCTTTCGGAGACATAGCAATCCATAGGTTTTAAGATACTTAAGAGTCAGGTACATTCTTAGGCGTTTAATATGCGATGTTGAGTCCATTTCGTTGAGCAAGGAGTAGCTCTTGTCTATTCCATATTTGGCTTAAGGAACTTTATCTGTGCTCATTTCAATCTCTGGTTTTATGCAGCACCCCAACTCACCTTTACCCTTAAACAAGCATAAGTTGGTTTTCTAAATTTGAGACCCTGTTCTGTTCTGTAATTCAGTTCCTGTGTAGCCAAGTTTACATTCCGTGTATTACTGATATCTTATGATGTTTCTTTTTCTGTGTGACTTATTTCAGTTAGAATCATCGTACCTGAATCCACTCATTGTGCTGCTACGGGCCTGATGACATAGATTTCACTGCTGAGTGATACTGCATTGTACGTAAGTACCACAAGTTCTTTATCCATTTTTCACTTTCTGTGATATTGAACTTGTACGGTAAACGAGGTTCTTGTAAACAGAGGCGTCCCAAACATTGGGGTGGCCGTGTCTTTTTGATTTTAATTTCCCTAAGCTATAGGACCATAAGTGGAAGTGCCCTAGGCTCTGTTGCTTTGTTTTTTAGATGTTTCAGGAAACACCATACACTTCTCCCGAGTGTCTGTTGGCAATTTACATCCCGCCCATCAGCATAACAAGGCTCCCAGTTCTCCATGGCCTGTCCTGCCTTTCTGGATTTTACACTTTTTTCAGATGGCCCTTTTGACCGGGGGGAAGTGAGACTTCATTGTAGTGCAGATTTCCTTTGCAAGCTTGCTTGGTTGGCCAAAAAGGGCGTATGCGTTTTTTCCTGAATATATTCAGGAAAAAACGCATACGCCCTTTTTGGCCAAGTGCATCATTGTGGACGTTCTGCCTCTTTTCCTATGCTTTCAGTGCAATTCCAGTCTACCTCCTGAAATCGGTTTCCTGCAATTCTGCCCCGCTTTCAAGTCCTCTTGGCAGCCTTACTTCAGTATATTTTTGGACGATAGCTGTCATTTATAACTCTGCAGGTTTGTGAATTACAGTGCCCCTGAGCTCCTTTCTTCAACTCGCTTTCTTGTGAGCTGGCCGCAACACCGCAGGATGGCTTCAGGCCCTAATCTGGTTCCGGCACGGCACGCTGAGCCTTTGGTTATTTCCTCTTCCTGGTGGGAAATGAGAGTTAAATTTGCCCGTCCAGACACCTCCAGCTAGTCTCTCATTGGTTCTCGCTATTCCTGTTCATCTTCCGCAGAAATTGCAAACTGGGCCAAACAGGAGGTTAAAGGGACTGACTCTCCAAGTCGGGAGAGTGTTAGTAAAGCGTCTGGAATGTTGCACCCGAGTACCAGGGTACGAAAACTGAGACATATTTGAACACGTCTCCCGATCACATGGTTGATCATACTCTAGGTTCCACATGCATGTTTTAGCTGAAGGAAGAATACCTTAAACCTGGGTAGTTGAAACCCGTGGAATGGGTACCATGCAATATGACTTCAAAGGGTCTTCATTTGCTCACCGAACCTCTCCAATCCTATCACTGCTGCGTTTATGTCCCTGTACACATGCTTGATTCTCTTTCGGAGACATAGCAATCCATAGGTTTTAAGATACTTAAGAGTCAGGTACATTCTTAGGCGTTTAATATGCGGTGTTGAGTCCATTTCGTTGAGCAAGGAGTAGCTCTTGTCTATTCCATATTTGGCTTAAGGAACTTTATCTGTGCTCATTTCAATCTCTGGTTTTATGCAGCACCCCAACTCACCTTTACCCTTAAACAAGCATAAGTTGGTTTTCTAAATTTGAGACCCTGTTCTGTTCTGTAATTCAGTTCCTGTGTAGCCAAGTTTACATTCCGTGTATTACTGATATCTTATGATGTTTCTTTTTCTGTGTGACTTATTTCAGTTAGAATCATCGTACCTGAATCCACTCATTGTGCTGCTACGGGCCTGATGACATAGATTTCACTGCTGAGTGATACTGCATTGTACGTAAGTACCACAAGTTCTTTATCCATTTTTCACTTTCTGTGATATTGAACTTGTACGGTAAACGAGGTTCTTGTAAACAGAGGCGTCCCAAACATTGGGGTGGCTGTGTCTTTTTGATTTTAATTTCCCTAAGCTATAGGACCATAAGTGGAAGTGCCCTAGGCTCTGTTGCTTTGTTTTTTAGATGTTTCAGGAAACACCATACACTTCTCCCGAGTGTCTGTTGGCAGTTTACATCCCGCCCATCAGCATAACAAGGCTCCCAGTTCTCCATGGCCTGTCCTGCCTTTCTGGATTTTACACTTTTTTCAGATGGCCCTTTTGACCGGGGGGAAGTGAGACTTCATTGTAGTGCAGATTTCCTTTGCAAGCTTGCTTGGTTGGCCAAAAAGGGCGTATGCGTTTTTTCCTGAATATATTCAGGAAAAAACGCATACGCCCTTTTTGGCCAAGTGCATCATTGTGGACGTTCTGCCTCTTTTCCTATGCTTTCAGTGCAATTCCAGTCTACCTCCTGAAATCGGTTTCCTGCAATTCTGCCCCGCTTTCAAGTCCTCTTGGCAGCCTTACTTCAGTATATTTTTGGACGATAGCTGTCATTTATAACTCTGCAGGTTTGTGAATTACAGTGCCCCTGAGCTCCTTTCTTCAACTCGTTTTCTTGTGAGCTGGCCGCAACACCGCAGGATGGCTTCAGGCCCTAATCTGGTTCCGGCACGGCACGCTGAGCCTTTGGTTATTTCCTCTTCCTGGTGGGAAATGAGAGTTAAATTTGCCCGTCCAGACACCTCCAGCTAGTCTCTCATTGGTTCTCGCTATTCCTGTTCATCTTCCGCAGAAATTGCAAACTGGGCCAAACAGGAGGTTAAAGGGACTGACTCTCCAAGTCGGGAGAGTGTTAGTAAAGCGTCTGGAATGTTGCACCCGAGTACCAGGGTACGAAAACTGAGACATATTTGAACACGTCTCCCGATCACATGGTTGATCATACTCTAGGTTCCACATGCATGTTTTAGCTGAAGGAAGAATGCCTTAAACCTGGGTAGTTGAAACCCGTGGAATGGGTACCATGCAATATGACTTCAAAGGGTCTTCATTTGCTCACCGAGCCTCTCCAATCCTATCACTGCTGCGTTTATGTCCCTGTACACATGCTTGATTCTCTTTCGGAGACATAGGAATCCATAGGTTTTAAGATACTTAAGAGTCAGGTACATTCTTAGGCGTTTAATATGCGGTGTTGAGTCCATTTCGTTGAGCAAGGAGTAGCTCTTGTCTATTCCATATTTGGCTTAAGGAACTTTATCTGTGCTCATTTCAATCTCTGGTTTTATGCAGCACCCCAACTCACCTTTACCCTTAAACAAGCATAAGTTGGTTTTCTAAATTTGAGACCCTGTTCTGTTCTGTAATTCAGTTCCTGTGTAGCCAAGTTTACATTCCGTGTATTACTGATATCTTATGATGTTTCTTTTTCTGTGTGACTTATTTCAGTTAGAATCATCGTACCTGAATCCACTCATTGTGCTGCTACGGGCCTGATGACATAGATTTCACTGCTGAGTGATACTGCATTGTACGTAAGTACCACAAGTTCTTTATCCATTTTTCACTTTCTGTGATATTGAACTTGTACGGTAAACGAGGTTCTTGTAAACAGAGGCGTCCCAAACATTGGGGTGGCTGTGTCTTTTTGATTTTAATTTCCCTAAGCTATAGGACCATAAGTGGAAGTGCCCTAGGCTCTGTTGCTTTGTTTTTTAGATGTTTCAGGAAACACCATACACTTCTCCCGAGTGTCTGTTGGCAGTTTACATCCCGCCCATCAGCATAACAAGGCTCCCAGTTCTCCATGGCCTGTCCTGCCTTTCTGGATTTTACACTTTTTTCAGATGGCCCTTTTGACCGGGGGGAAGTGAGACTTCATTGTAGTGCAGATTTCCTTTGCAAGCTTGCTTGGTTGGCCAAAAAGGGCGTATGCGTTTTTTCCTGAATATATTCAGGAAAAAACGCATACGCCCTTTTTGGCCAAGTGCATCATTGTGGACGTTCTGCCTCTTTTCCTATGCTTTCAGTGCAATTCCAGTCTACCTCCTGAAATCGGTTTCCTGCAATTCTGCCCCGCTTTCAAGTCCTCTTGGCAGCCTTACTTCAGTATATTTTTGGACGATAGCTGTCATTTATAACTCTGCAGGTTTGTGAATTACAGTGCCCCTGAGCTCCTTTCTTCAACTCGCTTTCTTGTGAGCTGGCCGCAACACCGCAGGATGGCTTCAGGCCCTAATCTGGTTCCGGCACGGCACGCTGAGCCTTTGGTTCTTTCCTCTTCCTGGTGGGAAATGAGAGTTAAATTTGCCCGTCCAGCCACCTCCAGCTAGTCTCTCATTGGTTCTCGCTATTCCTGTTCATCTTCCGCAGAAATTGCAAACTGGGCCAAACAGGAGGTTAAAGGGACTGACTCTCCAAGTCGGGAGAGTGTTAGTAAAGCGTCTGGAATGTTGCACCCGAGTACCAGGGTACGAAAACTGAGACATATTTGAACACGTCTCCCGATCACATGGTTGATCATACTCTAGGTTCCACATGCATGTTTTAGCTGAAGGAAGAATGCCTTAAACCTGGGTAGTTGAAACCCGTGGAATGGGTACCATGCAATATGACTTCAAAGGGTCTTCATTTGCTCACCGAGCCTCTCCAATCCTATCACTGCTGCGTTTATGTCCCTGTACACATGCTTGATTCTCTTTCGGAGACATAGCAATCCATAGGTTTTAAGATACTTAAGAGTCAGGTACATTCTTAGGCGTTTAATATGCGGTGTTGAGTCCATTTCGTTGAGCAAGGAGTAGCTCTTGTCTATTCCATATTTGGCTTAAGGAACTTTATCTGTGCTCATTTCAATCTCTGGTTTTATGCAGCACCCCAACTCACCTTTACCCTTAAACAAGCATAAGTTGGTTTTCTAAATTTGAGACCCTGTTCTGTTCTGTAATTCAGTTCCTGTGTAGCCAAGTTTACATTCCGTGTATTACTGATATCTTATGATGTTTCTTTTTCTGTGTGACTTATTTCAGTTAGAATCATCGTACCTGAATCCACTCATTGTGCTGCTACGGGCCTGATGACATAGATTTCACTGCTGAGTGATACTGCATTGTACGTAAGTACCACAAGTTCTTTATCCATTTTTCACTTTCTGTGATATTGAACTTGTACGGTAAACGAGGTTCTTGTAAACAGAGGCGTCCCAAACATTGGGGTGGCTGTGTCTTTTTGATTTTAATTTCCCTAAGCTATAGGACCATAAGTGGAAGTGCCCTAGGCTCTGTTGTTTTGTTTTTTAGATGTTTCAGGAAACACCATACACTTCTCCCGAGTGTCTGTTGGCAATTTACATCCCGCCCATCAGCATAACAAGGCTCCCAGTTCTCCATGGCCTGTCCTGCCTTTCTGGATTTTACACTTTTTTCAGATGGCCCTTTTGACCGGGGGGAAGTGAGACTTCATTGTAGTGCAGATTTCCTTTGCAAGCTTGCTTGGTTGGCCAAAAAGGGCGTATGCGTTTTTTCCTGAATATATTCAGGAAAAAACGCATACGCCCTTTTTGGCCAAGTGCATCATTGTGGACGTTCTGCCTCTTTTCCTATGCTTTCAGTGCAATTCCAGTCTACCTCCTGAAATCGGTTTCCTGCAATTCTGCCCCGCTTTCAAGTCCTCTTGGCAGCCTTACTTCAGTATATTTTTGGACGATAGCTGTCATTTATAACTCTGCAGGTTTGTGAATTACAGTGCCCCTGAGCTCCTTTCTTCAACTCGCTTTCTTGTGAGCTGGCCGCAACACCGCAGGATGGCTTCAGGCCCTAATCTGGTTCCGGCACGGCACGCTGAGCCTTTGGTTATTTCCTCTTCCTGGTGGGAAATGAGAGTTAAATTTGCCCGTCCAGCCACCTCCAGCTAGTCTCTCATTGGTTCTCGCTATTCCTGTTCATCTTCCGCAGAAATTGCAAACTGGGCCAAACAGGAGGTTAAAGGGACTGACTCTCCAAGTCGGGAGAGTGTTAGTAAAGCGTCTGGAATGTTGCACCCGAGTACCAGGGTACGAAAACTGAGACATATTTGAACACGTCTCCCGATCACATGGTTGATCATACTCTAGGTTCCACATGCATGTTTTAGCTGAAGGAAGAATGCCTTAAACCTGGGTAGTTGAAACCCGTGGAATGGGTACCATGCAATATGACTTCAAAGGGTCTTCATTTGCTCACCGAGCCTCTCCAATCCTATCACTGCTGCGTTTATGTCCCTGTACACATGCTTGATTCTCTTTCGGAGACATAGCAATCCATAGGTTTTAAGATACTTAAGAGTCAGGTACATTCTTAGGCGTTTAATATGCGGTGTTGAGTCCATTTCGTTGAGCAAGGAGTAGCTCTTGTCTATTCCATATTTGGCTTAAGGAACTTTATCTGTGCTCATTTCAATCTCTGGTTTTATGCAGCACCCCAACTCACCTTTACCCTTAAACAAGCATAAGTTGGTTTTCTAAATTTGAGACCCTGTTCTGTTCTGTAATTCAGTTCCTGTGTAGCCAAGTTTACATTCCGTGTATTACTGATATCTTATGATGTTTCTTTTTCTGTGTGACTTATTTCAGTTAGAATCATCGTACCTGAATCCACTCATTGTGCTGCTACGGGCCTGATGACATAGATTTCACTGCTGAGTGATACTGCATTGTACGTAAGTACCACAAGTTCTTTATCCATTTTTCACTTTCTGTGATATTGAACTTGTACGGTAAACGAGGTTCTTGTAAACAGAGGCGTCCCAAACATTGGGGTGGCTGTGTCTTTTTGATTTTAATTTCCCTAAGCTATAGGACCATAAGTGGAAGTGCCCTAGGCTCTGTTGCTTTGTTTTTTAGATGTTTCAGGAAACACCATACACTTCTCCCGAGTGTCTGTTGGCAGTTTACATCCCGCCCATCAGCATAACAAGGCTCCCAGTTCTCCATGGCCTGTCCTGCCTTTCTGGATTTTACACTTTTTTCAGATGGCCCTTTTGACCGGGGGGAAGTGAGACTTCATTGTAGTGCAGATTTCCTTTGCAAGCTTGCTTGGTTGGCCAAAAAGGGCGTATGCGTTTTTTCCTGAATATATTCAGGAAAAAACGCATACGCCCTTTTTGGCCAAGTGCATCATTGTGGACGTTCTGCCTCTTTTCCTATGCTTTCAGTGCAATTCCAGTCTACCTCCTGAAATCGGTTTCCTGCAATTCTGCCCCGCTTTCAAGTCCTCTTGGCAGCCTTACTTCAGTATATTTTTGGACGATAGCTGTCATTTATAACTCTGCAGGTTTGTGAATTACAGTGCCCCTGAGCTCCTTTCTTCAACTCGCTTTCTTGTGAGCTGGCCGCAACACCGCAGGATGGCTTCAGGCCCTAATCTGGTTCCGGCACGGCACGCTGAGCCTTTGGTTATTTCCTCTTCCTGGTGGGAAATGAGAGTTAAATTTGCCCGTCCAGACACCTCCAGCTAGTCTCTCATTGGTTCTCGCTATTCCTGTTCATCTTCCGCAGAAATTGCAAACTGGGCCAAACAGGAGGTTAAAGGGACTGACTCTCCAAGTCGGGAGAGTGTTAGTAAAGCATCTGGAATGTTGCACCCGAGTACCAGGGTACGAAAACTGAGACATATTTGAACACGTCTCCCGATCACATGGTTGATCATACTCTAGGTTCCACATGCATGTTTTAGCTGAAGGAAGAATACCTTAAACCTGGGTAGTTGAAACCCGTGGAATGGGTACCATGCAATATGACTTCAAAGGGTCTTCATTTGCTCACCGAACCTCTCCAATCCTATCACTGCTGCGTTTATGTCCCTGTACACATGCTTGATTCTCTTTCGGAGACATAGCAATCCATAGGTTTTAAGATACTTAAGAGTCAGGTACATTCTTAGGCGTTTAATATGCGGTGTTGAGTCCATTTCGTTGAGCAAGGAGTAGCTCTTGTCTATTCCATATTTGGCTTAAGGAACTTTATCTGTGCTCATTTCAATCTCTGGTTTTATGCAGCACCCCAACTCACCTTTACCCTTAAACAAGCATAAGTTGGTTTTCTAAATTTGAGACCCTGTTCTGTTCTGTAATTCAGTTCCTGTGTAGCCAAGTTTACATTCCGTGTATTACTGATATCTTATGATGTTTCTTTTTCTGTGTGACTTATTTCAGTTAGAATCATCGTACCTGAATCCACTCATTGTGCTGCTACGGGCCTGATGACATAGATTTCACTGCTGAGTGATACTGCATTGTACGTAAGTACCACAAGTTCTTTATCCATTTTTCACTTTCTGTGATATTGAACTTGTACGGTAAACGAGGTTCTTGTAAACAGAGGCGTCCCAAACATTGGGGTGGCTGTGTCTTTTTGATTTTAATTTCCCTAAGCTATAGGACCATAAGTGGAAGTGCCCTAGGCTCTGTTGCTTTGTTTTTTAGATGTTTCAGGAAACACCATACACTTCTCCCGAGTGTCTGTTGGCAATTTACATCCCGCCCATCAGCATAACAAGGCTCCCAGTTCTCCATGGCCTGTCCTGCCTTTCTGGATTTTACACTTTTTTCAGATGGCCCTTTTGACCGGGGGGAAGTGAGACTTCATTGTAGTGCAGATTTCCTTTGCAAGCTTGCTTGGTTGGCCAAAAAGGGCGTATGCGTTTTTTCCTGAATATATTCAGGAAAAAACGCATACGCCCTTTTTGGCCAAGTGCATCATTGTGGACGTTCTGCCTCTTTTCCTATGCTTTCAGTGCAATTCCAGTCTACCTCCTGAAATCGGTTTCCTGCAATTCTGCCCCGCTTTCAAGTCCTCTTGGCAGCCTTACTTCAGTATATTTTTGGACGATAGCTGTCATTTATAACTCTGCAGGTTTGTGAATTACAGTGCCCCTGAGCTCCTTTCTTCAACTCGCTTTCTTGTGAGCTGGCCGCAACACCGCAGGATGGCTTCAGGCCCTAATCTGGTTCCGGCACGGCACGCTGAGCCTTTGGTTATTTCCTCTTCCTGGTGGGAAATGAGAGTTAAATTTGCCCGTCCAGACACCTCCAGCTAGTCTCTCATTGGTTCTCGCTATTCCTGTTCATCTTCCGCAGAAATTGCAAACTGGGCCAAACAGGAGGTTAAAGGGACTGACTCTCCAAGTCGGGAGAGTGTTAGTAAAGCGTCTGGAATGTTGCACCCGAGTACCAGGGTACGAAAACTGAGACATATTTGAACACGTCTCCCGATCACATGGTTGATCATACTCTAGGTTCCACATGCATGTTTTAGCTGAAGGAAGAATACCTTAAACCTGGGTAGTTGAAACCCGTGGAATGGGTACCATGCAATATGACTTCAAAGGGTCTTCATTTGCTCACCGAACCTCTCCAATCCTATCACTGCTGCGTTTATGTCCCTGTACACATGCTTGATTCTCTTTCGGAGACATAGCAATCCATAGGTTTTAAGATACTTAAGAGTCAGGTACATTCTTAGGCGTTTAATATGCGGTGTTGAGTCCATTTCGTTGAGCAAGGAGTAGCTCTTGTCTATTCCATATTTGGCTTAAGGAACTTTATCTGTGCTCATTTCAATCTCTGGTTTTATGCAGCACCCCAACTCACCTTTACCCTTAAACAAGCATAAGTTGGTTTTCTAAATTTGAGACCCTGTTCTGTTCTGTAATTCAGTTCCTGTGTAGCCAAGTTTACATTCCGTGTATTACTGATATCTTATGATGTTTCTTTTTCTGTGTGACTTATTTCAGTTAGAATCATCGTACCTGAATCCACTCATTGTGCTGCTACGGGCCTGATGACATAGATTTCACTGCTGAGTGATACTGCATTGTACGTAAGTACCACAAGTTCTTTATCCATTTTTCACTTTCTGTGATATTGAACTTGTACGGTAAACGAGGTTCTTGTAAACAGAGGCGTCCCAAACATTGGGGTGGCTGTGTCTTTTTGATTTTAATTTCCCTAAGCTATAGGACCATAAGTGGAAGTGCCCTAGGCTCTGTTGCTTTGTTTTTTAGATGTTTCAGGAAACACCATACACTTCTCCCGAGTGTCTGTTGGCAGTTTACATCCCGCCCATCAGCATAACAAGGCTCCCAGTTCTCCATGGCCTGTCCTGCCTTTCTGGATTTTACACTTTTTTCAGATGGCCCTTTTGACCGGGGGGAAGTGAGACTTCATTGTAGTGCAGATTTCCTTTGCAAGCTTGCTTGGTTGGCCAAAAAGGGCGTATGCGTTTTTTCCTGAATATATTCAGGAAAAAACGCATACGCCCTTTTTGGCCAAGTGCATCATTGTGGACGTTCTGCCTCTTTTCCTATGCTTTCAGTGCAATTCCAGTCTACCTCCTGAAATCGGTTTCCTGCAATTCTGCCCCGCTTTCAAGTCCTCTTGGCAGCCTTACTTCAGTATATTTTTGGACGATAGCTGTCATTTATAACTCTGCAGGTTTGTGAATTACAGTGCCCCTGAGCTCCTTTCTTCAACTCGCTTTCTTGTGAGCTGGCCGCAACACCGCAGGATGGCTTCAGGCCCTAATCTGGTTCCGGCACGGCACGCTGAGCCTTTGGTTCTTTCCTCTTCCTGGTGGGAAATGAGAGTTAAATTTGCCCGTCCAGCCACCTCCAGCTAGTCTCTCATTGGTTCTCGCTATTCCTGTTCATCTTCCGCAGAAATTGCAAACTGGGCCAAACAGGAGGTTAACGGGACTGACTCTCCAAGTCGGGAGAGTGTTAGTAAAGCGTCTGGAATGTTGCACCCGAGTACCAGGGTACGAAAACTGAGACATATTTGAACACGTCTCCCGATCACATGGTTGATCATACTCTAGGTTCCACATGCATGTTTTAGCTGAAGGAAGAATGCCTTAAACCTGGGTAGTTGAAACCCGTGGAATGGGTACCATGCAATATGACTTCAAAGGGTCTTCATTTGCTCACCGAGCCTCTCCAATCCTATCACTGCTGCGTTTATGTCCCTGTACACATGCTTGATTCTCTTTCGGAGACATAGCAATCCATAGGTTTTAAGATACTTAAGAGTCAGGTACATTCTTAGGCGTTTAATATGCGGTGTTGAGTCCATTTCGTTGAGCAAGGAGTAGCTCTTGTCTATTCCATATTTGGCTTAAGGAACTTTATCTGTGCTCATTTCAATCTCTGGTTTTATGCAGCACCCCAACTCACCTTTACCCTTAAACAAGCATAAGTTGGTTTTCTAAATTTGAGACCCTGTTCTGTTCTGTAATTCAGTTCCTGTGTAGCCAAGTTTACATTCCGTGTATTACTGATATCTTATGATGTTTCTTTTTCTGTGTGACTTATTTCAGTTAGAATCATCGTACCTGAATCCACTCATTGTGCTGCTACGGGCCTGATGACATAGATTTCACTGCTGAGTGATACTGCATTGTACGTAAGTACCACAAGTTCTTTATCCATTTTTCACTTTCTGTGATATTGAACTTGTACGGTAAACGAGGTTCTTGTAAACAGAGGCGTCCCAAACATTGGGGTGGCTGTGTCTTTTTGATTTTAATTTCCCTAAGCTATAGGACCATAAGTGGAAGTGCCCTAGGCTCTGTTGCTTTGTTTTTTAGATGTTTCAGGAAACACCATACACTTCTCCCGAGTGTCTGTTGGCAGTTTACATCCCGCCCATCAGCATAACAAGGCTCCCAGTTCTCCATGGCCTGTCCTGCCTTTCTGGATTTTACACTTTTTTCAGATGGCCCTTTTGACCGGGGGGAAGTGAGACTTCATTGTAGTGCAGATTTCCTTTGCAAGCTTGCTTGGTTGGCCAAAAAGGGCGTATGCGTTTTTTCCTGAATATATTCAGGAAAAAACGCATACGCCCTTTTTGGCCAAGTGCATCATTGTGGACGTTCTGCCTCTTTTCCTATGCTTTCAATGCAATTCCAGTCTACCTCCTGAAATCGGTTTCCTGCAATTCTGCCCCGCTTTCAAGTCCTCTTGGCAGCCTTACTTCAGTATATTTTTGGACGATAGCTGTCATTTATAACTCTGCAGGTTTGTGAATTACAGTGCCCCTGAGCTCCTTTCTTCAACTCGCTTTCTTGTGAGCTGGCCGCAACACCGCAGGATGGCTTCAGGCCCTAATCTGGTTCCGGCACGGCACGCTGAGCCTTTGGTTATTTCCTCTTCCTGGTGGGAAATGAGAGTTAAATTTGCCCGTCCAGACACCTCCAGCTAGTCTCTCATTGGTTCTCGCTATTCCTGTTCATCTTCCGCAGAAATTGCAAACTGGGCCAAACAGGAGGTTAAAGGGACTGACTCTCCAAGTCGGGAGAGTGTTAGTAAAGCGTCTGGAATGTTGCACCCGAGTACCAGGGTACGAAAACTGAGACATATTTGAACACGTCTCCCGATCACATGGTTGATCATACTCTAGGTTCCACATGCATGTTTTAGCTGAAGGAAGAATACCTTAAACCTGGGTAGTTGAAACCCGTGGAATGGGTACCATGCAATATGACTTCAAAGGGTCTTCATTTGCTCACCGAACCTCTCCAATCCTATCACTGCTGCGTTTATGTCCCTGTACACATGCTTGATTCTCTTTCGGAGACATAGCAATCCATAGGTTTTAAGATACTTAAGAGTCAGGTACATTCTTAGGCGTTTAATATGCGATGTTGAGTCCATTTCGTTGAGCAAGGAGTAGCTCTTGTCTATTCCATATTTGGCTTAAGGAACTTTATCTGTGCTCATTTCAATCTCTGGTTTTATGCAGCACCCCAACTCACCTTTACCCTTAAACAAGCATAAGTTGGTTTTCTAAATTTGAGACCCTGTTCTGTTCTGTAATTCAGTTCCTGTGTAGCCAAGTTTACATTCCGTGTATTACTGATATCTTATGATGTTTCTTTTTCTGTGTGACTTATTTCAGTTAGAATCATCGTACCTGAATCCACTCATTGTGCTGCTACGGGCCTGATGACATAGATTTCACTGCTGAGTGATACTGCATTGTACGTAAGTACCACAAGTTCTTTATCCATTTTTCACTTTCTGTGATATTGAACTTGTACGGTAAACGAGGTTCTTGTAAACAGAGGCGTCCCAAACATTGGGGTGGCTGTGTCTTTTTGATTTTAATTTCCCTAAGCTATAGGACCATAAGTGGAAGTGCCCTAGGCTCTGTTGCTTTGTTTTTTAGATGTTTCAGGAAACACCATACACTTCTCCCGAGTGTCTGTTGGCAATTTACATCCCGCCCATCAGCATAACAAGGCTCCCAGTTCTCCATGGCCTGTCCTGCCTTTCTGGATTTTACACTTTTTTCAGATGGCCCTTTTGACCGGGGGGAAGTGAGACTTCATTGTAGTGCAGATTTCCTTTGCAAGCTTGCTTGGTTGGCCAAAAAGGGCGTATGCGTTTTTTCCTGAATATATTCAGGAAAAAACGCATACGCCCTTTTTGGCCAAGTGCATCATTGTGGACGTTCTGCCTCTTTTCCTATGCTTTCAGTGCAATTCCAGTCTACCTCCTGAAATCGGTTTCCTGCAATTCTGCCCCGCTTTCAAGTCCTCTTGGCAGCCTTACTTCAGTATATTTTTGGACGATAGCTGTCATTTATAACTCTGCAGGTTTGTGAATTACAGTGCCCCTGAGCTCCTTTCTTCAACTCGCTTTCTTGTGAGCTGGCCGCAACACCGCAGGATGGCTTCAGGCCCTAATCTGGTTCCGGCACGGCACGCTGAGCCTTTGGTTATTTCCTCTTCCTGGTGGGAAATGAGAGTTAAATTTGCCCGTCCAGACACCTCCAGCTAGTCTCTCATTGGTTCTCGCTATTCCTGTTCATCTTCCGCAGAAATTGCAAACTGGGCCAAACAGGAGGTTAAAGGGACTGACTCTCCAAGTCGGGAGAGTGTTAGTAAAGCATCTGGAATGTTGCACCCGAGTACCAGGGTACGAAAACTGAGACATATTTGAACACGTCTCCCGATCACATGGTTGATCATACTCTAGGTTCCACATGCATGTTTTAGCTGAAGGAAGAATACCTTAAACCTGGGTAGTTGAAACCCGTGGAATGGGTACCATGCAATATGACTTCAAAGGGTCTTCATTTGCTCACCGAACCTCTCCAATCCTATCACTGCTGCGTTTATGTCCCTGTACACATGCTTGATTCTCTTTCGGAGACATAGCAATCCATAGGTTTTAAGATACTTAAGAGTCAGGTACATTCTTAGGCGTTTAATATGCGGTGTTGAGTCCATTTCGTTGAGCAAGGAGTAGCTCTTGTCTATTCCATATTTGGCTTAAGGAACTTTATCTGTGCTCATTTCAATCTCTGGTTTTATGCAGCACCCCAACTCACCTTTACCCTTAAACAAGCATAAGTTGGTTTTCTAAATTTGAGACCCTGTTCTGTTCTGTAATTCAGTTCCTGTGTAGCCAAGTTTACATTCCGTGTATTACTGATATCTTATGATGTTTCTTTTTCTGTGTGACTTATTTCAGTTAGAATCATCGTACCTGAATCCACTCATTGTGCTGCTACGGGCCTGATGACATAGATTTCACTGCTGAGTGATACTGCATTGTACGTAAGTACCACAAGTTCTTTATCCATTTTTCACTTTCTGTGATATTGAACTTGTACGGTAAACGAGGTTCTTGTAAACAGAGGCGTCCCAAACATTGGGGTGGCTGTGTCTTTTTGATTTTAATTTCCCTAAGCTATAGGACCATAAGTGGAAGTGCCCTAGGCTCTGTTGCTTTGTTTTTTAGATGTTTCAGGAAACACCATACACTTCTCCCGAGTGTCTGTTGGCAATTTACATCCCGCCCATCAGCATAACAAGGCTCCCAGTTCTCCATGGCCTGTCCTGCCTTTCTGGATTTTACACTTTTTTCAGATGGCCCTTTTGACCGGGGGGAAGTGAGACTTCATTGTAGTGCAGATTTCCTTTGCAAGCTTGCTTGGTTGGCCAAAAAGGGCGTATGCGTTTTTTCCTGAATATATTCAGGAAAAAACGCATACGCCCTTTTTGGCCAAGTGCATCATTGTGGACGTTCTGCCTCTTTTCCTATGCTTTCAGTGCAATTCCAGTCTACCTCCTGAAATCGGTTTCCTGCAATTCTGCCCCGCTTTCAAGTCCTCTTGGCAGCCTTACTTCAGTATATTTTTGGACGATAGCTGTCATTTATAACTCTGCAGGTTTGTGAATTACAGTGCCCCTGAGCTCCTTTCTTCAACTCGCTTTCTTGTGAGCTGGCCGCAACACCGCAGGATGGCTTCAGGCCCTAATCTGGTTCCGGCACGGCACGCTGAGCCTTTGGTTATTTCCTCTTCCTGGTGGGAAATGAGAGTTAAATTTGCCCGTCCAGACACCTCCAGCTAGTCTCTCATTGGTTCTCGCTATTCCTGTTCATCTTCCGCAGAAATTGCAAACTGGGCCAAACAGGAGGTTAAAGGGACTGACTCTCCAAGTCGGGAGAGTGTTAGTAAAGCGTCTGGAATGTTGCACCCGAGTACCAGGGTACGAAAACTGAGACATATTTGAACACGTCTCCCGATCACATGGTTGATCATACTCTAGGTTCCACATGCATGTTTTAGCTGAAGGAAGAATACCTTAAACCTGGGTAGTTGAAACCCGTGGAATGGGTACCATGCAATATGACTTCAAAGGGTCTTCATTTGCTCACCGAACCTCTCCAATCCTATCACTGCTGCGTTTATGTCCCTGTACACATGCTTGATTCTCTTTCGGAGACATAGCAATCCATAGGTTTTAAGATACTTAAGAGTCAGGTACATTCTTAGGCGTTTAATATGCGGTGTTGAGTCCATTTCGTTGAGCAAGGAGTAGCTCTTGTCTATTCCATATTTGGCTTAAGGAACTTTATCTGTGCTCATTTCAATCTCTGGTTTTATGCAGCACCCCAACTCACCTTTACCCTTAAACAAGCATAAGTTGGTTTTCTAAATTTGAGACCCTGTTCTGTTCTGTAATTCAGTTCCTGTGTAGCCAAGTTTACATTCCGTGTATTACTGATATCTTATGATGTTTCTTTTTCTGTGTGACTTATTTCAGTTAGAATCATCGTACCTGAATCCACTCATTGTGCTGCTACGGGCCTGATGACATAGATTTCACTGCTGAGTGATACTGCATTGTACGTAAGTACCACAAGTTCTTTATCCATTTTTCACTTTCTGTGATATTGAACTTGTACGGTAAACGAGGTTCTTGTAAACAGAGGCGTCCCAAACATTGGGGTGGCTGTGTCTTTTTGATTTTAATTTCCCTAAGCTATAGGACCATAAGTGGAAGTGCCCTAGGCTCTGTTGCTTTGTTTTTTAGATGTTTCAGGAAACACCATACACTTCTCCCGAGTGTCTGTTGGCAGTTTACATCCCGCCCATCAGCATAACAAGGCTCCCAGTTCTCCATGGCCTGTCCTGCCTTTCTGGATTTTACACTTTTTTCAGATGGCCCTTTTGACCGGGGGGAAGTGAGACTTCATTGTAGTGCAGATTTCCTTTGCAAGCTTGCTTGGTTGGCCAAAAAGGGCGTATGCGTTTTTTCCTGAATATATTCAGGAAAAAACGCATACGCCCTTTTTGGCCAAGTGCATCATTGTGGACGTTCTGCCTCTTTTCCTATGCTTTCAATGCAATTCCAGTCTACCTCCTGAAATCGGTTTCCTGCAATTCTGCCCCGCTTTCAAGTCCTCTTGGCAGCCTTACTTCAGTATATTTTTGGACGATAGCTGTCATTTATAACTCTGCAGGTTTGTGAATTACAGTGCCCCTGAGCTCCTTTCTTCAACTCGCTTTCTTGTGAGCTGGCCGCAACACCGCAGGATGGCTTCAGGCCCTAATCTGGTTCCGGCACGGCACGCTGAGCCTTTGGTTATTTCCTCTTCCTGGTGGGAAATGAGAGTTAAATTTGCCCGTCCAGACACCTCCAGCTAGTCTCTCATTGGTTCTCGCTATTCCTGTTCATCTTCCGCAGAAATTGCAAACTGGGCCAAACAGGAGGTTAAAGGGACTGACTCTCCAAGTCGGGAGAGTGTTAGTAAAGCGTCTGGAATGTTGCACCCGAGTACCAGGGTACGAAAACTGAGACATATTTGAACACGTCTCCCGATCACATGGTTGATCATACTCTAGGTTCCACATGCATGTTTTAGCTGAAGGAAGAATACCTTAAACCTGGGTAGTTGAAACCCGTGGAATGGGTACCATGCAATATGACTTCAAAGGGTCTTCATTTGCTCACCGAACCTCTCCAATCCTATCACTGCTGCGTTTATGTCCCTGTACACATGCTTGATTCTCTTTCGGAGACATAGCAATCCATAGGTTTTAAGATACTTAAGAGTCAGGTACATTCTTAGGCGTTTAATATGCGGTGTTGAGTCCATTTCGTTGAGCAAGGAGTAGCTCTTGTCTATTCCATATTTGGCTTAAGGAACTTTATCTGTGCTCATTTCAATCTCTGGTTTTATGCAGCACCCCAACTCACCTTTACCCTTAAACAAGCATAAGTTGGTTTTCTAAATTTGAGACCCTGTTCTGTTCTGTAATTCAGTTCCTGTGTAGCCAAGTTTACATTCCGTGTATTACTGATATCTTATGATGTTTCTTTTTCTGTGTGACTTATTTCAGTTAGAATCATCGTACCTGAATCCACTCATTGTGCTGCTACGGGCCTGATGACATAGATTTCACTGCTGAGTGATACTGCATTGTACGTAAGTACCACAAGTTCTTTATCCATTTTTCACTTTCTGTGATATTGAACTTGTACGGTAAACGAGGTTCTTGTAAACAGAGGCGTCCCAAACATTGGGGTGGCTGTGTCTTTTTGATTTTAATTTCCCTAAGCTATAGGACCATAAGTGGAAGTGCCCTAGGCTCTGTTGCTTTGTTTTTTAGATGTTTCAGGAAACACCATACACTTCTCCCGAGTGTCTGTTGGCAGTTTACATCCCGCCCATCAGCATAACAAGGCTCCCAGTTCTCCATGGCCTGTCCTGCCTTTCTGGATTTTACACTTTTTTCAGATGGCCCTTTTGACCGGGGGGAAGTGAGACTTCATTGTAGTGCAGATTTCCTTTGCAAGCTTGCTTGGTTGGCCAAAAAGGGCGTATGCGTTTTTTCCTGAATATATTCAGGAAAAAACGCATACGCCCTTTTTGGCCAAGTGAATCATTGTGGACGTTCTGCCTCTTTTCCTATGCTTTCAATGCAATTCCAGTCTACCTCCTGAAATCGGTTTCCTGCAATTCTGCCCCGCTTTCAAGTCCTCTTGGCAGCCTTACTTCAGTATATTTTTGGACGATAGCTGTCATTTATAACTCTGCAGGTTTGTGAATTACAGTGCCCCTGAGCTCCTTTCTTCAACTCGCTTTCTTGTGAGCTGGCCGCAACACCGCAGGATGGCTTCAGGCCCTAATCTGGTTCCGGCACGGCACGCTGAGCCTTTGGTTATTTCCTCTTCCTGGTGGGAAATGAGAGTTAAATTTGCCCGTCCAGACACCTCCAGCTAGTCTCTCATTGGTTCTCGCTATTCCTGTTCATCTTCCGCAGAAATTGCAAACTGGGCCAAACAGGAGGTTAAAGGGACTGACTCTCCAAGTCGGGAGAGTGTTAGTAAAGCGTCTGGAATGTTGCACCCGAGTACCAGGGTACGAAAACTGAGACATATTTGAACACGTCTCCCGATCACATGGTTGATCATACTCTAGGTTCCACATGCATGTTTTAGCTGAAGGAAGAATACCTTAAACCTGGGTAGTTGAAACCCGTGGAATGGGTACCATGCAATATGACTTCAAAGGGTCTTCATTTGCTCACCGAACCTCTCCAATCCTATCACTGCTGCGTTTATGTCCCTGTACACATGCTTGATTCTCTTTCGGAGACATAGCAATCCATAGGTTTTAAGATACTTAAGAGTCAGGTACATTCTTAGGCGTTTAATATGCGGTGTTGAGTCCATTTCGTTGAGCAAGGAGTAGCTCTTGTCTATTCCATATTTGGCTTAAGGAACTTTATCTGTGCTCATTTCAATCTCTGGTTTTATGCAGCACCCCAACTCACCTTTACCCTTAAACAAGCATAAGTTGGTTTTCTAAATTTGAGACCCTGTTCTGTTCTGTAATTCAGTTCCTGTGTAGCCAAGTTTACATTCCGTGTATTACTGATATCTTATGATGTTTCTTTTTCTGTGTGACTTATTTCAGTTAGAATCATCGTACCTGAATCCACTCATTGTGCTGCTACGGGCCTGATGACATAGATTTCACTGCTGAGTGATACTGCATTGTACGTAAGTACCACAAGTTCTTTATCCATTTTTCACTTTCTGTGATATTGAACTTGTACGGTAAACGAGGTTCTTGTAAACAGAGGCGTCCCAAACATTGGGGTGGCTGTGTCTTTTTGATTTTAATTTCCCTAAGCTATAGGACCATAAGTGGAAGTGCCCTAGGCTCTGTTGCTTTGTTTTTTAGATGTTTCAGGAAACACCATACACTTCTCCCGAGTGTCTGTTGGCAGTTTACATCCCGCCCATCAGCATAACAAGGCTCCCAGTTCTCCATGGCCTGTCCTGCCTTTCTGGATTTTACACTTTTTTCAGATGGCCCTTTTGACCGGGGGGAAGTGAGACTTCATTGTAGTGCAGATTTCCTTTGCAAGCTTGCTTGGTTGGCCAAAAAGGGCGTATGCGTTTTTTCCTGAATATATTCAGGAAAAAACGCATACGCCCTTTTTGGCCAAGTGCATCATTGTGGACGTTCTGCCTCTTTTCCTATGCTTTCAATGCAATTCCAGTCTACCTCCTGAAATCGGTTTCCTGCAATTCTGCCCCGCTTTCAAGTCCTCTTGGCAGCCTTACTTCAGTATATTTTTGGACGATAGCTGTCATTTATAACTCTGCAGGTTTGTGAATTACAGTGCCCCTGAGCTCCTTTCTTCAACTCGCTTTCTTGTGAGCTGGCCGCAACACCGCAGGATGGCTTCAGGCCCTAATCTGGTTCCGGCACGGCACGCTGAGCCTTTGGTTATTTCCTCTTCCTGGTGGGAAATGAGAGTTAAATTTGCCCGTCCAGACACCTCCAGCTAGTCTCTCATTGGTTCTCGCTATTCCTGTTCATCTTCCGCAGAAATTGCAAACTGGGCCAAACAGGAGGTTAAAGGGACTGACTCTCCAAGTCGGGAGAGTGTTAGTAAAGCGTCTGGAATGTTGCACCCGAGTACCAGGGTACGAAAACTGAGACATATTTGAACACGTCTCCCGATCACATGGTTGATCATACTCTAGGTTCCACATGCATGTTTTAGCTGAAGGAAGAATACCTTAAACCTGGGTAGTTGAAACCCGTGGAATGGGTACCATGCAATATGACTTCAAAGGGTCTTCATTTGCTCACCGAACCTCTCCAATCCTATCACTGCTGCGTTTATGTCCCTGTACACATGCTTGATTCTCTTTCGGAGACATAGCAATCCAT
>NW_027207945.1:0-47618 GCF_963455315.2 Globicephala melas | reverse complement strand
GGAGAGTGTTAGTAAAGCGTCTGGAATGTTGCACCCGAGTACCAGGGTACGAAAACTGAGACATATTTGAACACGTCTCCCGATCACATGGTTGATCATACTCTAGGTTCCACATGCATGTTTTAGCTGAAGGAAGAATACCTTAAACCTGGGTAGTTGAAACCCGTGGAATGGGTACCATGCAATATGACTTCAAAGGGTCTTCATTTGCTCACCGAACCTCTCCAATCCTATCACTGCTGCGTTTACGTCCCTGTACACATGCTTGATTCTCTTTCGGAGACATAGCAATCCATAGGTTTTAAGATACTTAAGAGTCAGGTACACTCTTAGGCGTTTAATATGCGGTGTTGAGTCCATTTCGTTGAGCAAGGAGTAGCTCTTGTCTATTCCATATTTGGCTTAAGGAACTTTATCTGTGCTCATTTCAATCTCTGGTTTTATGCAGCACCCCAACTCACCTTTCCCCTTAAACAAGCATAAGTTGGTTTTCTAAATTTGAGACCCTGTTCTGTTCTGTAATTCAGTTCCTGTGTAGCCAAGTTTACATTCCGTGTATTACTGATATCTTATGATGTTTCTTTTTCTGTGTGACTTATTTCAGTTAGAATCATCGTACCTGAATCCACTCATTGTGCTGCTACGGGCCTGATGACATAGATTTCACTGCTGAGTGATACTGCATTGTACGTAAGTACCACAAGTTCTTTATCCATTTTTCACTTTCTGTGATATTGAACTTGTACGGTAAACGAGGTTCTTGTAAACAGAGGCGTCCCAAACATTGGGGTGGCTGTATCTTTTTGATTTTAATTTCCCTAAGCTATAGGACCATAAGTGGAAGTGCCCTAGGCTCTGTTGCTTTGTTTTTTAGATGTTTCAGGAAACACCATACACTTCTCCCGAGTGTCTGTTGGCAATTTACATCCCGCCCATCAGCATAACAAGGCTCCCAGTTCTCCATGGCCTGTCCTGCCTTTCTGGATTTTACACTTTTTTCAGATGGCCCTTTTGACCGGGGGGAAGTGAGACTTCATTGTAGTGCAGATTTCCTTTGCAAGCTTGCTTGGTTGGCCAAAAAGGGCGTATGCGTTTTTTCCTGAATATATTCAGGAAAAAACGCATACGCCCTTTTTGGCCAAGTGCATCATTGTGGACGTTCTGCCTCTTTTCCTATGCTTTCGATGCAATTCCAGTCTACCTCCTGAAATCGGTTTCCTGCAATTCTGCCCCGCTTTCAAGTCCTCTTGGCAGCCTTACTTCAGTATATTTTTGGACGATAGTTGTCATTTATAACTCTGCAGGTTTGTGAATTACAGTGCCCCTGAGCTCCTTTCTTCAACTCGCTTTCTTGTGAGCTGGCCGCAACACCGCAGGATGGCTTCAGGCCCTAATCTGGTTCCGGCACGGCACGCTGAGCCTTTGGTTATTTCCTCTTCCTGGTGGGAAATGAGAGTTAAATTTGCCCGTCCAGACACCTCCAGCTAGTCTCTCATTGGTTCTCGCTATTCCTGTTCATCTTCCGCAGAAATTGCAAACTGGGCCAAACAGGAGGTTAAAGGGACTGACTCTCCAAGTCGGGAGAGTGTTAGTAAAGCGTCTGGAATGTTGCACCCGAGTACCAGGGTACGAAAACTGAGACATATTTGAACACGTCTCCCGATCACATGGTTGATCATACTCTAGGTTCCACATGCATGTTTTAGCTGAAGGAAGAATACCTTAAACCTGGGTAGTTGAAACCCGTGGAATGGGTACCATGCAATATGACTTCAAAGGGTCTTCATTTGCTCACCGAACCTCTCCAATCCTATCACTGCTGCGTTTACGTCCCTGTACACATGCTTGATTCTCTTTCGGAGACATAGCAATCCATAGGTTTTAAGATACTTAAGAGTCAGGTACACTCTTAGGCGTTTAATATGCGGTGTTGAGTCCATTTCGTTGAGCAAGGAGTAGCTCTTGTCTATTCCATATTTGGCTTAAGGAACTTTATCTGTGCTCATTTCAATCTCTGGTTTTATGCAGCACCCCAACTCACCTTTCCCCTTAAACAAGCATAAGTTGGTTTTCTAAATTTGAGACCCTGTTCTGTTCTGTAATTCAGTTCCTGTGTAGCCAAGTTTACATTCCGTGTATTACTGATATCTTATGATGTTTCTTTTTCTGTGTGACTTATTTCAGTTAGAATCATCGTACCTGAATCCACTCATTGTGCTGCTACGGGCCTGATGACATAGATTTCACTGCTGAGTGATACTGCATTGTACGTAAGTACCACAAGTTCTTTATCCATTTTTCACTTTCTGTGATATTGAACTTGTACGGTAAACGAGGTTCTTGTAAACAGAGGCGTCCCAAACATTGGGGTGGCTGTATCTTTTTGATTTTAATTTCCCTAAGCTATAGGACCATAAGTGGAAGTGCCCTAGGCTCTGTTGCTTTGTTTTTTAGATGTTTCAGGAAACACCATACACTTCTCCCGAGTGTCTGTTGGCAATTTACATCCCGCCCATCAGCATAACAAGGCTCCCAGTTCTCCATGGCCTGTCCTGCCTTTCTGGATTTTACACTTTTTTCAGATGGCCCTTTTGACCGGGGGGAAGTGAGACTTCATTGTAGTGCAGATTTCCTTTGCAAGCTTGCTTGGTTGGCCAAAAAGGGCGTATGCGTTTTTTCCTGAATATATTCAGGAAAAAACGCATACGCCCTTTTTGGCCAAGTGCATCATTGTGGACGTTCTGCCTCTTTTCCTATGCTTTCGATGCAATTCCAGTCTACCTCCTGAAATCGGTTTCCTGCAATTCTGCCCCGCTTTCAAGTCCTCTTGGCAGCCTTACTTCAGTATATTTTTGGACGATAGTTGTCATTTATAACTCTGCAGGTTTGTGAATTACAGTGCCCCTGAGCTCCTTTCTTCAACTCGTTTTCTTGTGAGCTGGCCGCAACACCGCAGGATGGCTTCAGGCCCTAATCTGGTTCCGGCACGGCACGCTGAGCCTTTGGTTATTTCCTCTTCCTGGTGGGAAATGAGAGTTAAATTTGCCCGTCCAGACACCTCCAGCTAGTCTCTCATTGGTTCTCGCTATTCCTGTTCATCTTCCGCAGAAATTGCAAACTGGGCCAAACAGGAGGTTAAAGGGACTGACTCTCCAAGTCGGGAGAGTGTTAGTAAAGCGTCTGGAATGTTGCACCCGAGTACCAGGGTACGAAAACTGAGACATATTTGAACACGTCTCCCGATCACATGGTTGATCATACTCTAGGTTCCACATGCATGTTTTAGCTGAAGGAAGAATACCTTAAACCTGGGTAGTTGAAACCCGTGGAATGGGTACCATGCAATATGACTTCAAAGGGTCTTCATTTGCTCACCGAACCTCTCCAATCCTATCACTGCTGCGTTTACGTCCCTGTACACATGCTTGATTCTCTTTCGGAGACATAGCAATCCATAGGTTTTAAGATACTTAAGAGTCAGGTACATTCTTAGGCGTTTAATATGCGGTGTTGAGTCCATTTCGTTGAGCAAGGAGTAGCTCTTGTCTATTCCATATTTGGCTTAAGGAACGTTATCTGTGCTCATTTCAATCTCTGGTTTTATGCAGCACCCCAACTCACCTTTCCCCTTAAACAAGCATAAGTTGGTTTTCTAAATTTGAGACCCTGTTCTGTTCTGTAATTCAGTTCCTGTGTAGCCAAGTTTACATTCCGTGTATTACTGATATCTTATGATGTTTCTTTTTCTGTGTGACTTATTTCAGTTAGAATCATCGTACCTGAATCCACTCATTGTGCTGCTACGGGCCTGATGACATAGATTTCACTGCTGAGTGATACTGCATTGTACGTAAGTACCACAAGTTCTTTATCCATTTTTCACTTTCTGTGATATTGAACTTGTACGGTAAACGAGGTTCTTGTAAACAGAGGCGTCCCAAACATTGGGGTGGCTGTATCTTTTTGATTTTAATTTCCCTAAGCTATAGGACCATAAGTGGAAGTGCCCTAGGCTCTGTTGCTTTGTTTTTTAGATGTTTCAGGAAACACCATACACTTCTCCCGAGTGTCTGTTGGCAATTTACATCCCGCCCATCAGCATAACAAGGCTCCCAGTTCTCCATGGCCTGTCCTGCCTTTCTGGATTTTACACTTTTTTCAGATGGCCCTTTTGACCGGGGGGAAGTGAGACTTCATTGTAGTGCAGATTTCCTTTGCAAGCTTGCTTGGTTGGCCAAAAAGGGCGTATGCGTTTTTTCCTGAATATATTCAGGAAAAAACGCATACGCCCTTTTTGGCCAAGTGCATCATTGTGGACGTTCTGCCTCTTTTCCTATGCTTTCGATGCAATTCCAGTCTACCTCCTGAAATCGGTTTCCTGCAATTCTGCCCCGCTTTCAAGTCCTCTTGGCAGCCTTACTTCAGTATATTTTTGGACGATAGTTGTCATTTATAACTCTGCAGGTTTGTGAATTACAGTGCCCCTGAGCTCCTTTCTTCAACTCGTTTTCTTGTGAGCTGGCCGCAACACCGCAGGATGGCTTCAGGCCCTAATCTGGTTCCGGCACGGCACGCTGAGCCTTTGGTTATTTCCTCTTCCTGGTGGGAAATGAGAGTTAAATTTGCCCGTCCAGACACCTCCAGCTAGTCTCTCATTGGTTCTCGCTATTCCTGTTCATCTTCCGCAGAAATTGCAAACTGGGCCAAACAGGAGGTTAAAGGGACTGACTCTCCAAGTCGGGAGAGTGTTAGTAAAGCGTCTGGAATGTTGCACCCGAGTACCAGGGTACGAAAACTGAGACATATTTGAACACGTCTCCCGATCACATGGTTGATCATACTCTAGGTTCCACATGCATGTTTTAGCTGAAGGAAGAATACCTTAAACCTGGGTAGTTGAAACCCGTGGAATGGGTACCATGCAATATGACTTCAAAGGGTCTTCATTTGCTCACCGAACCTCTCCAATCCTATCACTGCTGCGTTTACGTCCCTGTACACATGCTTGATTCTCTTTCGGAGACATAGCAATCCATAGGTTTTAAGATACTTAAGAGTCAGGTACATTCTTAGGCGTTTAATATGCGGTGTTGAGTCCATTTCGTTGAGCAAGGAGTAGCTCTTGTCTATTCCATATTTGGCTTAAGGAACTTTATCTGTGCTCATTTCAATCTCTGGTTTTATGCAGCACCCCAACTCACCTTTCCCCTTAAACAAGCATAAGTTGGTTTTCTAAATTTGAGACCCTGTTCTGTTCTGTAATTCAGTTCCTGTGTAGCCAAGTTTACATTCCGTGTATTACTGATATCTTATGATGTTTCTTTTTCTGTGTGACTTATTTCAGTTAGAATCATCGTACCTGAATCCACTCATTGTGCTGCTACGGGCCTGATGACATAGATTTCACTGCTGAGTGATACTGCATTGTACGTAAGTACCACAAGTTCTTTATCCATTTTTCACTTTCTGTGATATTGAACTTGTACGGTAAACGAGGTTCTTGTAAACAGAGGCGTCCCAAACATTGGGGTGGCTGTATCTTTTTGATTTTAATTTCCCTAAGCTATAGGACCATAAGTGGAAGTGCCCTAGGCTCTGTTGCTTTGTTTTTTAGATGTTTCAGGAAACACCATACACTTCTCCCGAGTGTCTGTTGGCAATTTACATCCCGCCCATCAGCATAACAAGGCTCCCAGTTCTCCATGGCCTGTCCTGCCTTTCTGGATTTTACACTTTTTTCAGATGGCCCTTTTGACCGGGGGGAAGTGAGACTTCATTGTAGTGCAGATTTCCTTTGCAAGCTTGCTTGGTTGGCCAAAAAGGGCGTATGCGTTTTTTCCTGAATATATTCAGGAAAAAACGCATACGCCCTTTTTGGCCAAGTGCATCATTGTGGACGTTCTGCCTCTTTTCCTATGCTTTCGATGCAATTCCAGTCTACCTCCTGAAATCGGTTTCCTGCAATTCTGCCCCGCTTTCAAGTCCTCTTGGCAGCCTTACTTCAGTATATTTTTGGACGATAGTTGTCATTTATAACTCTGCAGGTTTGTGAATTACAGTGCCCCTGAGCTCCTTTCTTCAACTCGTTTTCTTGTGAGCTGGCCGCAACACCGCAGGATGGCTTCAGGCCCTAATCTGGTTCCGGCACGGCATGCTGAGCCTTTGGTTATTTCCTCTTCCTGGTGGGAAATGAGAGTTAAATTTGCCCGTCCAGACACCTCCAGCTAGTCTCTCATTGGTTCTCGCTATTCCTGTTCATCTTCCGCAGAAATTGCAAACTGGGCCAAACAGGAGGTTAAAGGGACTGACTCTCCAAGTCGGGAGAGTGTTAGTAAAGCGTCTGGAATGTTGCACCCGAGTACCAGGGTACGAAAACTGAGACATATTTGAACACGTCTCCCGATCACATGGTTGATCATACTCTAGGTTCCACATGCATGTTTTAGCTGAAGGAAGAATACCTTAAACCTGGGTAGTTGAAACCCGTGGAATGGGTACCATGCAATATGACTTCAAAGGGTCTTCATTTGCTCACCGAACCTCTCCAATCCTATCACTGCTGCGTTTACGTCCCTGTACACATGCTTGATTCTCTTTCGGAGACATAGCAATCCATAGGTTTTAAGATACTTAAGAGTCAGGTACACTCTTAGGCGTTTAATATGCGGTGTTGAGTCCATTTCGTTGAGCAAGGAGTAGCTCTTGTCTATTCCATATTTGGCTTAAGGAACTTTATCTGTGCTCATTTCAATCTCTGGTTTTATGCAGCACCCCAACTCACATTTCCCCTTAAACAAGCATAAGTTGGTTTTCTAAATTTGAGACCCTGTTCTGTTCTGTAATTCAGTTCCTGTGTAGCCAAGTTTACATTCCGTGTATTACTGATATCTTATGATGTTTCTTTTTCTGTGTGACTTATTTCAGTTAGAATCATCGTACCTGAATCCACTCATTGTGTTGCTACGGGCCTGATGACATAGATTTCACTGCTGAGTGATACTGCATTGTACGTAAGTACCACAAGTTCTTTATCCATTTTTCACTTTCTGTGATATTGAACTTGTACGGTAAACGAGGTTCTTGTAAACAGAGGCGTCCCAAACATTGGGGTGGCTGTATCTTTTTGATTTTAATTTCCCTAAGCTATAGGACCATAAGTGGAAGTGCCCTAGGCTCTGTTGCTTTGTTTTTTAGATGTTTCAGGAAACACCATACACTTCTCCCGAGTGTCTGTTGGCAATTTACATCCCGCCCATCAGCATAACAAGGCTCCCAGTTCTCCATGGCCTGTCCTGCCTTTCTGGATTTTACACTTTTTTCAGATGGCCCTTTTGACCGGGGGGAAGTGAGACTTCATTGTAGTGCAGATTTCCTTTGCAAGCTTGCTTGGTTGGCCAAAAAGTGCGTATGCGTTTTTTCCTGAATATATTCAGGAAAAAACGCATATGCCCTTTTTGGCCAAGTGCATCATTGTGGACGTTCTGCCTCTTTTCCTATGCTTTCGATGCAATTCCAGTCTACCTCCTGAAATCGGTTTCCTGCAATTCTGCCCCGCTTTCAAGTCCTCTTGGCAGCCTCACTTCAGTATATTTTTGGACGATAGTTGTCATTTATAACTCTGCAGGTTTGTGAATTACAGTGCCCCTGAGCTCCTTTCTTCAACTCGTTTTCTTGTGAGCTGGCCGCAACACCGCAGGATGGCTTCAGGCCCTAATCTGGTTCCGGCACGGCACGCTGAGCCTTTGGTTATTTCCTCTTCCTGGTGGGAAATGAGAGTTAAATTTGCCCGTCCAGACACCTCCAGCTAGTCTCTCATTGGTTCTCGCTATTCCTGTTCATCTTCCGCAGAAATTGCAAACTGGGCCAAACAGGAGGTTAAAGGGACTGACTCTCCAAGTCGGGAGAGTGTTAGTAAAGCGTCTGGAATGTTGCACCCGAGTACCAGGGTACGAAAACTGAGACATATTTGAACACGTCTCCCGATCACATGGTTGATCATACTCTAGGTTCCACATGCATGTTTTAGCTGAAGGAAGAATACCTTAAACCTGGGTAGTTGAAACCCGTGGAATGGGTACCATGCAATATGACTTCAAAAGGTCTTCATTTGCTCACCGAACCTCTCCAATCCTATCACTGCTGCGTTTACGTCCCTGTACACATGCTTGATTCTCTTTCGGAGACATAGCAATCCATAGGTTTTAAGATACTTAAGAGTCAGGTACATTCTTAGGCGTTTAATATGCGGTGTTGAGTCCATTTCGTTGAGCAAGGAGTAGCTCTTGTCTATTCCATATTTGGCTTAAGGAACTTTATCTGTGCTCATTTCAATCTCTGGTTTTATGCAGCACCCCAACTCACCTTTCCCCTTAAACAAGCATAAGTTGGTTTTCTAAATTTGAGACCCTGTTCTGTTCTGTAATTCAGTTCCTGTGTAGCCAAGTTTACATTCCGTGTATTACTGATATCTTATGATGTTTCTTTTTCTGTGTGACTTATTTCAGTTAGAATCATCGTACCTGAATCCACTCATTGTGCTGCTACGGGCCTGATGACATAGATTTCACTGCTGAGTGATACTGCATTGTACGTAAGTACCACAAGTTCTTTATCCATTTTTCACTTTCTGTGATATTGAACTTGTACGGTAAACGAGGTTCTTGTAAACAGAGGCGTCCCAAACATTGGGGTGGCTGTATCTTTTTGATTTTAATTTCCCTAAGCTATAGGACCATAAGTGGAAGTGCCCTAGGCTCTGTTGCTTTGTTTTTTAGATGTTTCAGGAAACACCATACACTTCTCCCGAGTGTCTGTTGGCAATTTACATCCCGCCCATCAGCATAACAAGGCTCCCAGTTCTCCATGGCCTGTCCTGCCTTTCTGGATTTTACACTTTTTTCAGATGGCCCTTTTGACCGGGGGGAAGTGAGACTTCATTGTAGTGCAGATTTCCTTTGCAAGCTTGCTTGGTTGGCCAAAAAGGGCGTATGCGTTTTTTCCTGAATATATTCAGGAAAAAACGCATACGCCCTTTTTGGCCAAGTGCATCATTGTGGACGTTCTGCCTCTTTTCCTATGCTTTCAATGCAATTCCAGTCTACCTCCTGAAATCGGTTTCCTGCAATTCTGCCCCGCTTTCAAGTCCTCTTGGCAGCCTTACTTCAGTATATTTTTGGACGATAGTTGTCATTTATAACTCTGCAGGTTTGTGAATTACAGTGCCCCTGAGCTCCTTTCTTCAACTCGTTTTCTTGTGAGCTGGCCGCAACACCGCAGGATGGCTTCAGGCCCTAATCTGGTTCCGGCACGGCACGCTGAGCCTTTGGTTATTTCCTCTTCCTGGTGGGAAATGAGAGTTAAATTTGCCCGTCCAGACACCTCCAGCTAGTCTCTCATTGGTTCTCGCTATTCCTGTTCATCTTCCGCAGAAATTGCAAACTGGGGCAAACAGGAGGTTAAAGGGACTGACTCTCCAAGTCGGGAGAGTGTTAGTAAAGCGTCTGGAATGTTGCACCCGAGTACCAGGGTACGAAAACTGAGACATATTTGAACACGTCTCCCGATCACATGGTTGATCATACTCTAGGTTCCACATGCATGTTTTAGCTGAAGGAAGAATACCTTAAACCTGGGTAGTTGAAACCCGTGGAATGGGTACCATGCAATATGACTTCAAAGGGTCTTCATTTGCTCACCGAACCTCTCCAATCCTATCACTGCTGCGTTTACGTCCCTGTACACATGCTTGATTCTCTTTCGGAGACATAGCAATCCATAGGTTTTAAGATACTTAAGAGTCAGGTACATTCTTAGGCGTTTAATATGCGGTGTTGAGTCCATTTCGTTGAGCAAGGAGTAGCTCTTGTCTATTCCATATTTGGCTTAAGGAACTTTATCTGTGCTCATTTCAATCTCTGGTTTTATGCAGCACCCCAACTCACCTTTCCCCTTAAACAAGCATAAGTTGGTTTTCTAAATTTGAGACCCTGTTCTGTTCTGTAATTCAGTTCCTGTGTAGCCAAGTTTACATTCCGTGTATTACTGATATCTTATGATGTTTCTTTTTCTGTGTGACTTATTTCAGTTAGAATCATCGTACCTGAATCCACTCATTGTGCTGCTACGGGCCTGATGACATAGATTTCACTGCTGAGTGATACTGCATTGTACGTAAGTACCACAAGTTCTTTATCCATTTTTCACTTTCTGTGATATTGAACTTGTACGGTAAACGAGGTTCTTGTAAACAGAGGCGTCCCAAACATTGGGGTGGCTGTATCTTTTTGATTTTAATTTCCCTAAGCTATAGGACCATAAGTGGAAGTGCCCTAGGCTCTGTTGCTTTGTTTTTTAGACGTTTCAGGAAACACCATACACTTCTCCCGAGTGTCTGTTGGCAATTTACATCCCGCGCATCAGCATAACAAGGCTCCCAGTTCTCCATGGCCTGTCCTGCCTTTCTGGATTTTACACTTTTTTCAGATGGCCCTCTTGACCAGGGGGAAGTGAGACTTCATTGTAGTGCAGATTTCCTTTGCAAGCTTGCTAGGTTGGCCAAAAAGGGCGTATGCGTTTTTTCCTGAATATATTCAGGAAAAAACGCATACGCCCTTTTTGGCCAAGTGCATCATTGTGGACGTTCTGCCTCTTTTCCTATGCTTTCAATGCAATTCCAGTCTACCTCCTGAAATCGGTTTCCTGCAATTCTGCCCCGCTTTCAAGTCCTCTTGGCAGCCTTACTTCAGTATATTTTTGGACGATAGTTGTCATTTATAACTCTGCAGGTTTGTGAATTACAGTGCCCTGAGCTCCTTTCTTCAACTCGCTTTCTTGTGAGCTGGCCGCAACACCGCAGGATGGCTTCAGGCCCTAATCTGGTTCCGGCACGGCACGCTGAGCCTTTGGTTATTTCCTCTTCCTGGTGGGAAATGAGAGTTAAATTAGCCCGTCCAGACACCTCCAGCTAGTCTCTCATTGGTTCTCGCTATTCCTGTTCATCTTCCGCAGAAATTGCAAACTGGGCCAAACAGGAGGTTAAAGGCACTGACTCTCCAAGTCGGGAGAGTGTTAGTAAAGCGTCTGGAATGTTGCACCCGAGTACCAGGGTACGAAAACTGAGACATATTTGAACACGTCTCCCGATCACATGGTTGATCATACTCTAGGTTCCACATGCATGTTTTAGCTGAAGGAAGAATACCTTAAACCTGGGTAGTTGAAACCCGTGGAATGGGTACCATGCAATATGACTTCAAAGGGTCTTCATTTGCTCACCGAACCTCTCCAATCCTATCACTGCTGCGTTTATGTCCCTGTACACATGCTTGATTCTCTTTCGGAGACATAGCAATCCATAGGTTTTAAGATACTTAAGAGTCAGGTACATTCTTAGGCGTTTAATATGCGGTGTTGAGTCCATTTCGTTGAGCAAGGAGTAGCTCTTGTCTATTCCATATTTGGCTTAAGGAACTTTATCTGTGCTCATTTCAATCTCTGGTTTTATGCAGCACCCCAACTCACCTTTCCCCTTAAACAAGCATAAGTTGGTTTTCTAAATTTGAGACCCTGTTCTGTTCTGTAATTCAGTTCCTGTGTAGCCAAGTTTACATTCCGTGTATTACTGATATCTTATGATGTTTCTTTTTCTGTGTGACTTATTTCAGTTAGAATCATCGTACCTGAATCCACTCATTGTGCTGCTACGGGCCTGATGACATAGATTTCACTGCTGAGTGATACTGCATTGTACGTAAGTACCACAAGTTCTTTATCCATTTTTCACTTTCTGTGATATTGAACTTGTACGGTAAACGAGGTTCTTGTAAACAGAGGCGTCCCAAACATTGGGGTGGCTGTATCTTTTTGATTTTAATTTCCCTAAGCTATAGGACCATAAGTGGAAGTTCCCTAGGCTCTGTTGCTTTGTTTTTTAGACGTTTCAGGAAACACCATACACTTCTCCCGAGTGTCTGTTGGCAATTTACATCCCGCCCATCAGCATAACAAGGCTCCCAGTTCTCCATGGCCTGTCCTGCCTTTCTGGATTTTACACTTTTTTCAGATGGCCCTTTTGACCGGGGGGAAGTGAGACTTCATTGTAGTGCAGATTTCCTTTGCAAGCTTGCTTGGTTGGCCAAAAAGGGCGTATGCGTTTTTTCCTGAATATATTCAGGAAAAAACGCATACGCCCTTTTTGGCCAAGTGCATCATTGTGGACGTTCTGCCTCTTTTCCTATGCTTTCAATGCAATTCCAGTCTACCTCCTGAAATCGGTTTCCTGCAATTCTGCCCCGCTTTCAAGTCCTCTTGGCAGCCTTACTTCAGTATATTTTTGGACGATAGTTGTCATTTATAACTCTGCAGGTTTGTGAATTACAGTGCCCCTGAGCTCCTTTCTTCAACTCGTTTTCTTGTGAGCTGGCCGCAACACCGCAGGATGGCTTCAGGCCCTAATCTGGTTCCGGCACGGCACGCTGAGCCTTTGGTTATTTCCTCTTCCTGGTGGGAAATGAGAGTTAAATTTGCCCGTCCAGACACCTCCAGCTAGTCTCTCATTGGTTCTCGCTATTCCTGTTCATCTTCCGCAGAAATTGCAAACTGGGCCAAACAGGAGGTTAAAGGGACTGACTCTCCAAGTCGGGAGAGTGTTAGTAAAGCGTCTGGAATGTTGCACCCGAGTACCAGGGTACGAAAACTGAGACATATTTGAACACGTCTCCCGATCACATGGTTGATCATACTCTAGGTTCCACATGCATGTTTTAGCTGAAGGAAGAATACCTTAAACCTGGGTAGTTGAAACCCGTGGAATGGGTACCATGCAATATGACTTCAAAGGGTCTTCATTTGCTCACCGAACCTCTCCAATCCTATCACTGCTGCGTTTATGTCCCTGTACACATGCTTGATTCTCTTTCGGAGACATAGCAATCCATAGGTTTTAAGATACTTAAGAGTCAGGTACATTCTTAGGCGTTTAATATGCGGTGTTGAGTCCATTTCGTTGAGCAAGGAGTAGCTCTTGTCTATTCCATATTTGGCTTAAGGAACTTTATCTGTGCTCATTTCAATCTCTGGTTTTATGCAGCACCCCAACTCACCTTTACCCTTAAACAAGAATAAGGTGGTTTTCTAAATTTGAGACCCTGTTCTGTTCTGTAATTCAGTTCCTGTGTAGCCAAGTTTACATTCCGTGTATTACTGATATCTTATGATGTTTCTTTTTCTGTGTGACTTATTTCAGTTAGAATCATCGTACCTGAATCCACTCATTGTGCTGCTACGGGCCTGATGACATAGATTTCACTGCTGAGTGATACTGCATTGTACGTAAGTACCACAAGTTCTTTATCCATTTTTCACTTTCTGTGATATTGAACTTGTACGGTAAACGAGGTTCTTGTAAACAGAGGCGTCCCAAACATTGGGGTGGCTGTATCTTTTTGATTTTAATTTCCCTAAGCTATAGGACCATAAGTGGAAGTGCCCTAGGCTCTGTTGCTTTGTTTTTTAGACGTTTCAGGAAACACCATACACTTCTCCCGAGTGTCTGTTGGCAATTTACATCCCGCCCATCAGCATAACAAGGCTCCCAGTTCTCCATGGCCTGTCCTGCCTTTCTGGATTTTACACTTTTTTCAGATGGCCCTTTTGACCGGGGGGAAGTGAGACTTCATTGTAGTGCAGATTTCCTTTGCAAGCTTGCTTGGTTGGCCAAAAAGGGCGTATGCGTTTTTTCCTGAATATATTCAGGAAAAAACGCATACGCCCTTTTTGGCCAAGTGCATCATTGTGGACGTTCTGCCTCTTTTCCTATGCTTTCAATGCAATTCCAGTCTACCTCCTGAAATCGGTTTCCTGCAATTCTGCCCCGCTTTCAAGTCCTCTTGGCAGCCTTACTTCAGTATATTTTTGGACGATAGTTGTCATTTATAACTCTGCAGGTTTGTGAATTACAGTGCCCCTGAGCTCCTTTCTTCAACTCGTTTTCTTGTGAGCTGGCCGCAACACCGCAGGATGGCTTCAGGCCCTAATCTTGTTCCGGCACGGCACGCTGAGCCTTTGGTTATTTCCTCTTCCTGGTGGGAAATGAGAGTTAAATTTGCCCGTCCAGACACCTCCAGCTAGTCTCTCATTGGTTCTCGCTATTCCTGTTCATCTTCCGCAGAAATTGCAAACTGGGCCAAACAGGAGGTTAAAGGGACTGACTCTCCAAGTCGGGAGAGTGTTAGTAAAGCGTCTGGAATGTTGCACCCGAGTACCAGGGTACGAAAACTGAGACATATTTGAACACGTCTCCCGATCACATGGTTGATCATACTCTAGGTTCCACATGCATGTTTTAGCTGAAGGAAGAATACCTTAAACCTGGGTAGTTGAAACCCGTGGAATGGGTACCATGCAATATGACTTCAAAGGGTCTTCATTTGCTCACCGAACCTCTCCAATCCTATCACTGCTGCGTTTATGTCCCTGTACACATGCTTGATTCTCTTTCGGAGACATAGCAATCCATAGGTTTTAAGATACTTAAGAGTCAGGTACATTCTTAGGCGTTTAATATGCGGTGTTGAGTCCATTTCGTTGAGCAAGGAGTAGCTCTTGTCTATTCCATATTTGGCTTAAGGAACTTTATCTGTGCTCATTTCAATCTCTGGTTTTATGCAGCACCCCAACTCACCTTTCCCCTTAAACAAGCATAAGGTGGTTTTCTACATTTGAGACCCTGTTCTGTTCTGTAATTCAGTTCCTGTGTAGCCAAGTTTACATTCCGTGTATTACTGATATCTTATGATGTTTCTTTTTCTGTGTGACTTATTTCAGTTAGAATCATCGTACCTGAATCCACTCATTGTGCTGCTACGGGCCTGATGACATAGATTTCACTGCTGAGTGATACTGCATTGTACGTAAGTACCACAAGTTCTTTATCCATTTTTCACTTTCTGTGATATTGAACTTGTACGGTAAACGAGGTTCTTGTAAACAGAGGCGTCCCAAACATTGGGGTGGCTGTATCTTTTTGATTTTAATTTCCCTAAGCTATAGGACCATAAGTGGAAGTGCCCTAGGCTCTGTTGCTTTGTTTTTTAGACGTTTCAGGAAACACCATACACTTCTCCCGAGTGTCTGTTGGCAATTTACATCCCGCCCATCAGCATAACAAGGCTCCCAGTTCTCCATGGCCTGTCCTGCCTTTCTGGATTTTACACTTTTTTCAGATGGCCCTTTTGACCGGGGGGAAGTGAGACTTCATTGTAGTGCAGATTTCCTTTGCAAGCTTGCTTGGTTGGCCAAAAAGGGCGTATGCGTTTTTTCCTGAATATATTCAGGAAAAAACGCATACGCCCTTTTTGGCCAAGTGCATCATTGTGGACGTTCTGCCTCTTTTCCTATGCTTTCAATGCAATTCCAGTCTACCTCCTGAAATCGGTTTCCTGCAATTCTGCCCCGCTTTCAAGTCCTCTTGGCAGCCTTACTTCAGTATATTTTTGGACGATAGTTGTCATTTATAACTCTGCAGGTTTGTGAATTACAGTGCCCCTGAGCTCCTTTCTTCAACTCGCTTTTTTGTGAGCTGGCCGCAACACCGCAGGATGGCTTCAGGCCCTAATCTGGTTCCGGCACGGCACGCTGAGCCTTTGGTTATTTCCTCTTCCTGGTGGGAAATGAGAGTTAAATTTGCCCGTCCAGACACCTCCAGCTAGTCTCTCATTGGTTCTCGCTATTCCTGTTCATCTTCCGCAGAAATTGCAAACTGGGCCAAACAGGAGGTTAAAGGGACTGACTCTCCAAGTCGGGAGAGTGTTAGTAAAGCGTCTGGAATGTTGCACCCGAGTACCAGGGTACGAAAACTGAGACATATTTGAACACGTCTCCCGATCACATGGTTGATCATACTCTAGGTTCCACATGCATGTTTTAGCTGAAGGAAGAATACCTTAAACCTGGGTAGTTGAAACCCGTGGAATGGGTACCATGCAATATGACTTCAAAGGGTCTTCATTTGCTCACCGAACCTCTCCAATCCTATCACTGCTGCGTTTACGTCCCTGTACACATGCTTGATTCTCTTTCGGAGACATAGCAATCCATAGGTTTTAAGATACTTAAGAGTCAGCTACATTCTGAGGCGTTTAATATGCGGTGTTGAGTCCATTTCGTTGAGCAAGGAGTAGCTCTTGTCTATTCCATATTTGGCTTAAGGAACTTTATCTGTGCTCATTTCAATCTCTGGTTTTATGCAGCACCCCAACTCACCTTTCCCCTTAAACAAGCATAAGTTGGTTTTCTAAATTTGAGACCCTGTTCTGTTCTGTAATTCAGTTCCTGTGTAGCCAAGTTTACATTCCGTGTATTACTGATATCTTATGATGTTTCTTTTTCTGTGTGACTTATTTCAGTTAGAATCATCGTACCTGAATCCACTCATTGTGCTGCTACGGGCCTGATGACATAGATTTCACTGCTGAGTGATACTGCATTGTACGTAAGTACCACAAGTTCTTTATCCATTTTTCACTTTCTGTGATATTGAACTTGTACGGTAAACGAGGTTCTTGTAAACAGAGGCGTCCCAAACATTGGGGTGGCTGTATCTTTTTGATTTTAATTTCCCTAAGCTATAGGACCATAAGTGGAAGTGCCCTAGGCTCTGTTGCTTTGTTTTTTAGATGTTTCAGGAAACACCATACACTTCTCCCGAGTGTCTGTTGGCAATGTACATCCCGCCCATCAGTATAACAAGGCTCCCAGTTCTCCATGGCCTGTCCTGCCTTTCTGGATTTTACACTTTTTTCAGATGGCCCTTTTGACCAGGGGGAAGTGAGACTTCATTGTAGTGCAGATTTCCTTTGCAAGCTTGCTTGGTTGGCCAAAAAGGGCGTATGCGTTTTTTCCTGAATATATTCAGGAAACAACGCATACGCCCTTTTTGGCCAAGTGCATCATTGTGGACGTTCTGCCTCTTTTCCTATGCTTTCAATGCAATTCCAGTCTACCTCCTGAAATCGGTTTCCTGCAATTCTGCCCCGCTTTCAAGTCCTCTTGGCAGCCTTACTTCAGTATATTTTTGGACGATAGTTGTCATTTATAACTCTGCAGGTTTGTGAATTACAGTGCCCCTGAGCTCCTTTCTTCAACTCCTTTTCTTGTGAGCTGGCCGCAACACCACAGGATGGCTTCAGGCCCTAATCTGGTTCCGGCACGGCACGCTGAGCCTTTGGTTATTTCCTCTTCCTGGTGGGAAATGAGAGTTAAATTTGCCCGTCCAGACACCTCCAGCTAGTCTCTCATTGGTTCTCGCTATTCCTGTTCATCTTCCGCAGAAATTGCAAACTGGGCCAAACAGGAGGTTAAAGGGACTGACTCTCCAAGTCGGGAGAGTGTTAGTAAAGCGTCTGGAATGTTGCACCCGAGTACCAGGGTACGAAAACTGAGACATATTTGAACACGTCTCCCGATCACATGGTTGATCATACTCTAGGTTCCACATGCATGTTTTAGCTGAAGGAAGAATACCTTAAACCTGGGTAGTTGAAACCCGTGGAATGGGTACCATGCAATATGACTTCAAAGGGTCTTCATTTGCTCACCGAACCTCTCCAATCCTATCACTGCTGCGTTTATGTCCCTGTACACATGCTTGATTCTCTTTCGGAGACATAGCAATCCATAGGTTTTAAGATACTTAAGAGTCAGGTACATTCTTAGGCGTTTAATATGCGGTGTTGAGTCCATTTCGTTGAGCAAGGAGTAGCTCTTGTCTATTCCATATTTGGCTTAAGGAACTTTATCTGTGCTCATTTCAATCTCTGGTTTTATGCAGCACCCCAACTCACCTTTACCCTTAAACAAGCATAAGTTGGTTTTCTAAATTTGAGACCCTGTTCTGTTCTGTAATTCAGTTCCTGTGTAGCCAAGTTTACATTCCGTGTATTACTGATATCTTATGATGTTTCTTTTTCTGTGTGACTTATTTCAGTTAGAATCATCGTACCTGAATCCACTCATTGTGCTGCTACGGGGCTGATGACATAGATTTCACTGCTGAGTGATACTGCATTGTACGTAAGTACCACAAGTTCTTTATCCATTTTTCACTTTCTGTGATATTGAACTTGTACGGTAAACGAGGTTCTTGTAAACAGAGGCGTCCCAAACATTGGGGTGGCTGTATCTTTTTGATTTTAATTTCCCTAAGCTATAGGACCATAAGTGGAAGTGCCCTAGGCTCTGTTGCTTTGTTTTTTAGACGTTTCAGGAAACACCATACACTTCTCCCGAGTGTCTGTTGGCAATGTACATCCCGCCCATCAGCATAACAAGGCTCCCAGTTCTCCATGGCCTGTCCTGCCTTTCTGGATTTTACACTTTTTTCAGATGGCCCTTTTGACCGGGGGGAAGTGAGACTTCATTGTAGTGCAGATTTCCTTTGCAAGCTTGCTTGGTTGGCCAAAAAGGGCGTATGCGTTTTTTCCTGAATATATTCAGGAAAAAACGCATACGCCCTTTTTGGCCAAGTGCATCATTGTGGACGTTCTGCCTCTTTTCCTATGCTTTCAATGCAATTCCAGTCTACCTCCTGAAATCGGTTTCCTGCAATTCTGCCCCGCTTTCAAGTCCTCTTGGCAGCCTTACTTCAGTATATTTTTGGACGATAGTTGTCATTTATAACTCTGCAGGTTTGTGAATTACAGTGCCCCTGAGCTCCTTTCTTCAACTCGTTTTCTTGTGAGCTGGCCGCAACACCGCAGGATGGCTTCAGGCCCTAATCTGGTTCCGGCACGGCACGCTGAGCCTTTGGTTATTTCCTCTTCCTGGTGGGAAATGAGAGTTAAATTTGCCCGTCCAGACACCTCCAGCTAGTCTCTCATTGGTTCTCGCTATTCCTGTTCATCTTCCGCAGAAATTGCAAACTGGGCCAAACAGGAGGTTAAAGGGACTGACTCTCCAAGTCGGGAGAGTGTTAGTAAAGCGTCTGGAATGTTGCACCCGAGTACCAGGTACGAAAACTGAGACATATTTGAACACGTCTCCCGATCACATGGTTGATCATACTCTAGGTTCCACATGCATGTTTTAGCTGAAGGAAGAATACCTTAAACCTGGGTAGTTGAAACCCGTGGAATGGGTACCATGCAATATGACTTCAAAGGGTCTTCATTTGCTCACCGAACCTCTCCAATCCTATCACTGCTGCGTTTATGTCCCTGTACACATGCTTGATTCTCTTTCGGAGACATAGCAATCCATAGGTTTTAAGATACTTAAGAGTCAGGTACATTCTTAGGCGTTTAATATGCGGTGTTGAGTCCATTTCGTTGAGCAAGGAGTAGCTCTTGTCTATTCCATATTTGGCTTAAGGAACTTTATCTGTGCTCATTTCAATCTCTGGTTTTATGCAGCACCCCAACTCACCTTTCCCCTTAAACAAGCATAAGTTGGTTTTCTAAATTTGAGACCCTGTTCTGTTCTGTAATTCAGTTCCTGTGTAGCCAAGTTTACATTCCGTGTATTACTGATATCTTATGATGTTTCTTTTTCTGTGTGACTTATTTCAGTTAGAATCATCGTACCTGAATCCACTCATTGTGCTGCTACGGGCCTGATGACATAGATTTCACTGCTGAGTGATACTGCATTGTACGTAAGTACCACAAGTTCTTTATCCATTTTTCACTTTCTGTGATATTGAACTTGTACGGTAAACGAGGTTCTTGTAAACAGAGGCGTCCCAAACATTGGGGTGGCTGTATCTTTTTGATTTTAATTTCCCTAAGCTATAGGACCATAAGTGGAAGTGCCCTAGGCTCTGTTGCTTTGTTTTTTAGATGTTTCAGGAAACACCATACACTTCTCCCGAGTGTCTGTTGGCAATGTACATCCCGCCCATCAGGATAACAAGGCTCCCAGTTCTCCATGGCCTGTCCTGCCTTTCTGGATTTTACACTTTTTTCAGATGGCCCTTTTGACCGGGGGGAAGTGAGACTTCATTGTAGTGCAGATTTCCTTTGCAAGCTTGCTTGGTTGGCCAAAAAGGGCGTATGCGTTTTTTCCTGAATATATTCAGGAAAAAACGCATACGCCCTTTTTGGCCAAGTGCATCATTGTGGACGTTCTGCCTCTTTTCCTATGCTTTCAATGCAATTCCAGTCTACCTCCTGAAATCGGTTTCCTGCAATTCTGCCCCGCTTTCAAGTCCTCTTGGCAGCCTTACTTCAGTATATTTTTGGACGATAGTTGTCATTTATAACTCTGCAGGTTTGTGAATTACAGTGCCCCTGAGCTCCTTTCTTCAACTCGTTTTCTTGTGAGCTGGCCGCAACACCGCAGGATGGCTTCAGGCCCTAATCTGGTTCCGGCACGGCACGCTGAGCCTTTGGTTATTTCCTCTTCCTGGTGGGAAATGAGAGTTAAATTTGCCCGTCCAGACACCTCCAGCTAGTCTCTCATTGGTTCTCGCTATTCCTGTTCATCTTCCGCAGAAATTGCAAACTGGGCCAAACAGGAGGTTAAAGGGACTGACTCTCCAAGTCGGGAGAGTGTTAGTAAAGCGTCTGGAATGTTGCACCCGAGTACCAGGGTACGAAAACTGAGACATATTTGAACACGTCTCCCGATCACATGGTTGATCATACTCTAGGTTCCACATGCATGTTTTAGCTGAAGGAAGAATACCTTAAACCTGGGTAGTTGAAACCCGTGGAATGGGTACCATGCAATATGACTTCAAAGGGTCTTCATTTGCTCACCGAACCTCTCCAATCCTATCACTGCTGCGTTTACGTCCCTGTACACATGCTTGATTCTCTTTCGGAGACATAGCAATCCATAGGTTTTAAGATACTTAAGAGTCAGGTACATTCTTAGGCGTTTAATATGCGGTGTTGAGTCCATTTCGTTGAGCAAGGAGTAGCTCTTGTCTATTCCATATTTGGCTTAAGGAACTTTATCTGTGCTCATTTCAATCTCTGGTTTTATGCAGCACCCCAACTCACCTTTACCCTTAAACAAGCATAAGTTGGTTTTCTAAATTTGAGACCCTGTTCTGTTCTGTAATTCAGTTCCTGTGTAGCCAAGTTTACATTCCGTGTATTACTGATATCTTATGATGTTTCTTTTTCTGTGTGACTTATTTCAGTTAGAATCATCGTACCTGAATCCACTCATTGTGCTGCTACGGGCCTGATGACATAGATTTCACTGCTGAGTGATACTGCATTGTACGTAAGTACCACAAGTTCTTTATCCATTTTTCACTTTCTGTGATATTGAACTTGTACGGTAAACGAGGTTCTTGTAAACAGAGGCGTCCCAAACATTGGGGTGGCTGTATCTTTTTGATTTTAATTTCCCTAAGCTATAGGACCATAAGTGGAAGTGCCCTAGGCTCTGTTGCTTTGTTTTTTAGACGTTTCAGGAAACACCATACACTTCTCCCGAGTGTCTGTTGGCAATTTACATCCCGCCCATCAGCATAACAAGGCTCCCAGTTCTCCATGGCCTGTCCTGCCTTTCTGGATTTTACACTTTTTTCAGATGGCCCTCTTGACCGGGGGGAAGTGAGACTTCATTGTAGTGCAGATTTCCTTTGCAAGCTTGCTAGGTTGGCCAAAAAGGGCGTATGCGTTTTTTCCTGAATATATTCAGGAAAAAACGCATACGCCCTTTTTGGCCAAGTGCATCATTGTGGACGTTCTGCCTCTTTTCCTATGCTTTCAATGCAATTCCAGTCTACCTCCTGAAATCGGTTTCCTGCAATTCTGCCCCGCTTTCAAGTCCTCTTGGCAGCCTTACTTCAGTATATTTTTGGACGATAGTTGTCATTTATAACTCTGCAGGTTTGTGAATTACAGTGCCCTGAGCTCCTTTCTTCAACTCGCTTTCTTGTGAGCTGGCCGCAACACCGCAGGATGGCTTCAGGCCCTAATCTGGTTCCGGCACGGCACGCTGAGCCTTTGGTTATTTCCTCTTCCTGGTGGGAAATGAGAGTTAAATTTGCCCGTCCAGACACCTCCAGCTAGTCTCTCATTGGTTCTCGCTATTCCTGTTCATCTTCCGCAGAAATTGCAAACTGGGCCAAACAGGAGGTTAAAGGCACTGACTCTCCAAGTCGGGAGAGTGTTAGTAAAGCGTCTGGAATGTTGCACCCGAGTACCAGGGTACGAAAACTGAGACATATTTGAACACGTCTCCCGATCACATGGTTGATCATACTCTAGGTTCCACATGCATGTTTTAGCTGAAGGAAGAATACCTTAAACCTGGGTAGTTGAAACCCGTGGAATGGGTACCATGCAATATGACTTCAAAGGGTCTTCATTTGCTCACCGAACCTCTCCAATCCTATCACTGCTGCGTTTATGTCCCTGTACACATGCTTGATTCTCTTTCGGAGACATAGCAATCCATAGGTTTTAAGATACTTAAGAGTCAGGTACATTCTTAGGCGTTTAATATGCGGTGTTGAGTCCATTTCGTTGAGCAAGGAGTAGCTCTTGTCTATTCCATATTTGGCTTAAGGAACTTTATCTGTGCTCATTTCAATCTCTGGTTTTATGCAGCACCCCAACTCACCTTTCCCCTTAAACAAGCATAAGTTGGTTTTCTAAATTTGAGACCCTGTTCTGTTCTGTAATTCAGTTCCTGTGTAGCCAAGTTTACATTCCGTGTATTACTGATATCTTATGATGTTTCTTTTTCTGTGTGACTTATTTCAGTTAGAATCATCGTACCTGAATCCACTCATTGTGCTGCTACGGGCCTGATGACATAGATTTCACTGCTGAGTGATACTGCATTGTACGTAAGTACCACAAGTTCTTTATCCATTTTTCACTTTCTGTGATATTGAACTTGTACGGTAAACGAGGTTCTTGTAAACAGAGGCGTCCCAAACATTGGGGTGGCTGTATCTTTTTGATTTTAATTTCCCTAAGCTATAGGACCATAAGTGGAAGTGCCCTAGGCTCTGTTGCTTTGTTTTTTAGACGTTTCAGGAAACACCATACACTTCTCCCGAGTGTCTGTTGGCAATTTACATCCCGCCCATCAGCATAACAAGGCTCCCAGTTCTCCATGGCCTGTCCTGCCTTTCTGGATTTTACACTTTTTTCAGATGGCCCTTTTGACCGGGGGGAAGTGAGACTTCATTGTAGTGCAGATTTCCTTTGCAAGCTTGCTTGGTTGGCCAAAAAGGGCGTATGCGTTTTTTCCTGAATATATTCAGGAAAAAACGCATACGCCCTTTTTGGCCAAGTGCATCATTGTGGACGTTCTGCCTCTTTTCCTATGCTTTCAATGCAATTCCAGTCTACCTCCTGAAATCGGTTTCCTGCAATTCTGCCCCGCTTTCAAGTCCTCTTGGCAGCCTTACTTCAGTATATTTTTGGACGATAGCTGTCATTTATAACTCTGCAGGTTTGTGAATTACAGTGCCCCTGAGCTCCTTTCTTCAACTCGTTTTCTTGTGAGCTGGCCGCACACCGCAGGATGGCTTCAGGCCCTAATCTTGTTCCGGCACGGCACGCTGAGCCTTTGGTTATTTCCTCTTCCTGGTGGGAAATGAGAGTTAAATTTGCCCGTCCAGACACCTCCAGCTAGTCTCTCATTGGTTCTCGCTATTCCTGTTCATCTTCCGCAGAAATTGCAAACTGGGCCAAACAGGAGGTTAAAGGGACTGACTCTCCAAGTCGGGAGAGTGTTAGTAAAGCGTCTGGAATGTTGCACCCGAGTACCAGGGTACGAAAACTGAGACATATTTGAACACGTCTCCCGATCACATGGTTGATCATACTCTAGGTTCCACATGCATGTTTTAGCTGAAGGAAGAATACCTTAAACCTGGGTAGTTGAAACCCGTGGAATGGGTACCATGCAATATGACTTCAAAGGGTCTTCATTTGCTCACCGAACCTCTCCAATCCTATCACTGCTGCGTTTATGTCCCTGTACACATGCTTGATTCTCTTTCGGAGACATAGCAATCCATAGGTTTTAAGATACTTAAGAGTCAGGTACATTCTTAGGCGTTTAATATGCGGTGTTGAGTCCATTTCGTTGAGCAAGGAGTAGCTCTTGTCTATTCCATATTTGGCTTAAGGAACTTTATCTGTGCTCATTTCAATCTCTGGTTTTATGCAGCACCCCAACTCACCTTTACCCTTAAACAAGCATAAGTTGGTTTTCTAAATTTGAGACCCTGTTCTGTTCTGTAATTCAGTTCCTGTGTAGCCAAGTTTACATTCCGTGTATTACTGATATCTTATGATGTTTCTTTTTCTGTGTGACTTATTTCAGTTAGAATCATCGTACCTGAATCCACTCATTGTGCTGCTACGGGCCTGATGACATAGATTTCACTGCTGAGTGATACTGCATTGTACGTAAGTACCACAAGTTCTTTATCCATTTTTCACTTTCTGTGATATTGAACTTGTACGGTAAACGAGGTTCTTGTAAACAGAGGCGTCCCAAACATTGGGGTGGCTGTATCTTTTTGATTTTAATTTCCCTAAGCTATAGGACCATAAGTGGAAGTGCCCTAGGCTCTGTTGCTTTGTTTTTTAGACGTTTCAGGAAACACCATACACTTCTCCCGAGTGTCTGTTGGCAATTTACATCCCGCCCATCAGCATAACAAGGCTCCCAGTTCTCCATGGCCTGTCCTGCCTTTCTGGATTTTACACTTTTTTCAGATGGCCCTTTTGACCGGGGGGAAGTGAGACTTCATTGTAGTGCAGATTTCCTTTGCAAGCTTGCTTGGTTGGCCAAAAAGGGCGTATGCGTTTTTTCCTGAATATATTCAGGAAAAAACGCATACGCCCTTTTTGGCCAAGTGCATCATTGTGGACGTTCTGCCTCTTTTCCTATGCTTTCAATGCAATTCCAGTCTACCTCCTGAAATCGGTTTCCTGCAATTCTGCCCCGCTTTCAAGTCCTCTTGGCAGCCTTACTTCAGTATATTTTTGGACGATAGTTGTCATTTATAACTCTGCAGGTTTGTGAATTACAGTGCCCTGAGCTCCTTTCTTCAACTCGCTTTCTTGTGAGCTGGCCGCAACACCGCAGGATGGCTTCAGGCCCTAATCTGGTTCCGGCACGGCACGCTGAGCCTTTGGTTATTTCCTCTTCCTGGTGGGAAATGAGAGTTAAATTTGCCCGTCCAGACACCTCCAGCTAGTCTCTCATTGGTTCTCGCTATTCCTGTTCATCTTCCGCAGAAATTGCAAACTGGGCCAAACAGGAGGTTAAAGGGACTGACTCTCCAAGTCGGGAGAGTGTTAGTAAAGCGTCTGGAATGTTGCACCCGAGTACCAGGGTACGAAAACTGAGACATATTTGAACACGTCTCCCGATCACATGGTTGATCATACTCTAGGTTCCACATGCATGTTTTAGCTGAAGGAAGAATACCTTAAACCTGGGTAGTTGAAACCCGTGGAATGGGTACCATGCAATATGACTTCAAAGGGTCTTCATTTGCTCACCGAACCTCTCCAATCCTATCACTGCTGCGTTTATGTCCCTGTACACATGCTTGATTCTCTTTCGGAGACATAGCAATCCATAGGTTTTAAGATACTTAAGAGTCAGGTACATTCTTAGGCGTTTAATATGCGGTGTTGAGTCCATTTCGTTGAGCAAGGAGTAGCTCTTGTCTATTCCATATTTGGCTTAAGGAACTTTATCTGTGCTCATTTCAATCTCTGGTTTTATGCAGCACCCCAACTCACCTTTCCCCTTAAACAAGCATAAGTTGGTTTTCTAAATTTGAGACCCTGTTCTGTTCTGTAATTCAGTTCCTGTGTAGCCAAGTTTACATTCCGTGTATTACTGATATCTTATGATGTTTCTTTTTCTGTGTGACTTATTTCAGTTAGAATCATCGTACCTGAATCCACTCATTGTGCTGCTACGGGCCTGATGACATAGATTTCACTGCTGAGTGATACTGCATTGTACGTAAGTACCACAAGTTCTTTATCCATTTTTCACTTTCTGTGATATTGAACTTGTACGGTAAACGAGGTTCTTGTAAACAGAGGCGTCCCAAACATTGGGGTGGCTGTATCTTTTTGATTTTAATTTCCCAAAGGTATAGAACCATAAGTGGAAGTGCCCTAGGCTCTGTTGCTTTGTTTTTTAGATGTTTCAGGAAACACCATACACTTCTCCCGAGTGTCTGTTGGCAATTTACATCCCGCCCATCAGCATAACAAGGCTCCCAGTTCTCCATGGCCTGTCCTGCCTTTCTGGATTTTACACATTTTTCAGATGGCCCTTTTGACCGGGGGGAAGTGAGACTTCATTGTAGTGCAGATTTCCTTTGCAAGCTTGCTTGGTTGGCCAAAAAGGGCGTATGCGTTTTTTCCTGAATATATTCAGGAAAAAACGCATACGCCCTTTTTGGCCAAGTGCATCATTGTGGACGTTCTGCCTCTTTTCCTATGCTTTCAATGCAATTCCAGTCTACCTCCTGAAATCGGTTTCCTGCAATTCTGCCCCGCTTTCAAGTCCTCTTGGCAGCCTTACTTCAGTATATTTTTGGACGATAGTTGTCATTTATAACTCTGCAGGTTTGTGAATTACAGTGCCCCTGAGCTCCTTTCTTCAACTCGTTTTCTTGTGAGCTGGCCGCAACACCGCAGGATGGCTTCAGGCCCTAATCTGGTTCCGGCACGGCACGCTGAGCCTTTGGTTATTTCCTCTTCCTGGTGGGAAATGAGAGTTAAATTTGCCCGTGCAGACACCTCCAGCTAGTCTCTCATTGGTTCTCGCTATTCCTGTTCATCTTCCGCAGAAATTGCAAACTGGGCCAAACAGGAGGTTAAAGGGACTGACTCTCCAAGTCGGGAGAGTGTTAGTAAAGCGTCTGGAATGTTGCACCCGAGTACCAGGGTACGAAAACTGAGACATATTTGAACACGTCTCCCGATCACATGGTTGATCATACTCTAGGTTCCACATGCATGTTTTAGCTGAAGGAAGAATACCTTAAACCTGGGTAGTTGAAACCCGTGGAATGGGTACCATGCAATATGACTTCAAAGGGTCTTCATTTGCTCACCGAACCTCTCCAATCCTATCACTGCTGCGTTTATGTCCCTGTACACATGCTTGATTCTCTTTCGGAGACATAGCAATCCATAGGTTTTAAGATACTTAAGAGTCAGGTACATTCTTAGGCGTTTAATATGCGGTGTTGAGTCCATTTCGTTGAGCAAGGAGTAGCTCTTGTCTATTCCATATTTGGCTTAAGGAACTTTATCTGTGCTCATTTCAATTTCTGGTTTTATGCAGCACCCCAACTCACCTTTACCCTTAAACAAGCATAAGTTGGTTTTCTAAATTTGAGACCCTGTTCTGTTCTGTAATTCAGTTCCTGTGTAGCCAAGTTTACATTCCGTGTATTACTGATATCTTATGATGTTTCTTTTTCTGTGTGACTTATTTCAGTTAGAATCATCGTACCTGAATCCACTCATTGTGCTGCTACGGGCCTGATGACATAGATTTCACTGCTGAGTGATACTGCATTGTACGTAAGTACCACAAGTTCTTTATCCATTTTTCACTTTCTGTGATATTGAACTTGTACGGTAAACGAGGTTCTTGTAAACAGAGGCGTCCCAAACATTGGGGTGGCTGTATCTTTTTGATTTTAATTTCCCTAAGCTATAGGACCATAAGTGGAAGTGCCCTAGGCTCTGTTGCTTTGTTTTTTAGACGTTTCAGGAAACACCATACACTTCTCCCGAGTGTCTGTTGGCAATTTACATCCCGCCCATCAGCATAACAAGGCTCCCAGTTCTCCATGGCCTGTCCTGCCTTTCTGGATTTTACACTTTTTTCAGATGGCCCTTTTGACCGGGGGGAAGTGAGACTTCATTGTAGTGCAGATTTCCTTTGCAAGCTTGCTTGGTTGGCCAAAAAGGGCGTATGCGTTTTTTCCTGAATATATTCAGGAAAAAACGCATACGCCCTTTTTGGCCAAGTGCATCATTGTGGACGTTCTGCCTCTTTTCCTATGCTTTCAATGCAATTCCAGTCTACCTCCTGAAATCGGTTTCCTGCAATTCTGCCCCGCTTTCAAGTCCTCTTGGCAGCCTTACTTCAGTATATTTTTGGACGATAGTTGTCATTTATAACTCTGCAGGTTTGTGAATTACAGTGCCCTGAGCTCCTTTCTTCAACTCGCTTTCTTGTGAGCTGGCCGCAACACCGCAGGATGGCTTCAGGCCCTAATCTGGTTCCGGCACGGCACGCTGAGCCTTTGGTTATTTCCTCTTCCTGGTGGGAAATGAGAGTTAAATTTGCCCGTCCAGACACCTCCAGCTAGTCTCTCATTGGTTCTCGCTATTCCTGTTCATCTTCCGCAGAAATTGCAAACTGGGCCAAACAGGAGGTTAAAGGGACTGACTCTCCAAGTCGGGAGAGTGTTAGTAAAGCGTCTGGAATGTTGCAACCGAGTACCAGGGTACGAAAACTGAGACATATTTGAACACGTCTCCCGATCACATGGTTGATCATACTCTAGGTTCCACATGCATGTTTTAGCTGAAGGAAGAATACCTTAAACCTGGGTAGTTGAAACCCGTGGAATGGGTACCATGCAATATGACTTCAAAGGGTCTTCATTTGCTCACCGAACCTCTCCAATCCTATCACTGCTGCGTTTATGTCCCTGTACACATGCTTGATTCTCTTTCAGAGACATAGCAATCCATAGGTTTTAAGATACTTAAGAGTCAGGTACATTCTTAGGCGTTTAATATGCGGTGTTGAGTCCATTTCGTTGAGCAAGGAGTAGCTCTTGTCTATTCCATATTTGGCTTAAGGAACTTTATCTGTGCTCATTTCAATCTCTGGTTTTATGCAGCACCCCAACTCACCTTTACCCTTAAACAAGCATAAGTTGGTTTTCTAAATTTGAGACCCTGTTCTGTTCTGTAATTCAGTTCCTGTGTAGCCAAGTTTACATTCCGTGTATTACTGATATCTTATGATGTTTCTTTTTCTGTGTGACTTATTTCAGTTAGAATCATCGTACCTGAATCCACTCATTGTGCTGCTACGGGCCTGATGACATAGATTTCACTGCTGAGTGATACTGCATTGTACGTAAGTACCACAAGTTCTTTATCCATTTTTCACTTTCTGTGATATTGAACTTGTACGGTAAACGAGGTTCTTGTAAACAGAGGCGTCCCAAACATTGGGGTGGCTGTATCTTTTTGATTTTAATTTCCCAAAGCTATAGGACCATAAGTGGAAGTGCCCTAGGCTCTGTTGCTTTGTTTTTTAGATGTTTCAGGAAACACCATACACTTCTCCCGAGTGTCTGTTGGCAATTTACATCCCGCCCATCAGCATAACAAGGCTCCCAGTTCTCCATGGCCTGTCCTGCCTTTCTGGATTTTACACTTTTTTCAGATGGCCCTTTTGACCGGGGGGAAGTGAGACTTCATTGTAGTGCAGATTTCCTTTGCAAGCTTGCTTGGTTGGCCAAAAAGGGCGTATGCGTTTTTTCCTGAATATATTCAGGAAAAAACGCATACGCCCTTTTTGGCCAAGTGCATCATTGTGGACGTTCTGCCTCTTTTCCTATGCTTTCAATGCAATTCCAGTCTACCTCCTGAAATCGGTTTCCTGCAATTCTGCCCCGCTTTCAAGTCCTCTTGGCAGCCTTACTTCAGTATATTTTTGGACGATAGTTGTCATTTATAACTCTGCAGGTTTGTGAATTACAGTGCCCCTGAGCTCCTTTCTTCAACTCGTTTTCTTGTGAGCTGGCCGCAACACCGCAGGATGGCTTCAGGCCCTAATCTGGTTCCGGCACGGCACGCTGAGCCTTTGGTTATTTCCTCTTCCTGGTGGGAAATGAGAGTTAAATTTGCCCGTCCAGACACCTCCAGCTAGTCTCTCATTGGTTCTCGCTATTCCTGTTCATCTTCCGCAGAAATTGCAAACTGGGCCAAACAGGAGGTTAAAGGGACTGACTCTCCAAGTCGGGAGAGTGTTAGTAAAGCGTCTGGAATGTTGTAACCGAGTACCAGGGTACGAAAACTGAGACATATTTGAACACGTCTCCCGATCACATGGTTGATCATACTCTAGGTTCCACATGCATGTTTTAGCTGAAGGAAGAATACCTTAAACCTGGGTAGTTGAAACCCGTGGAATGGGTACCATGCAATATGACTTCAAAGGGTCTTCATTTGCTCACCGAACCTCTCCAATCCTATCACTGCTGCGTTTATGTCCCTGTACACATGCTTGATTCTCTTTCGGAGACATAGCAATCCATAGGTTTTAAGATACTTAAGAGTCAGGTACATTCTTCGGCGTTTAATATGCGGTGTTGAGTCCATTTCGTTGAGCAAGGAGTAGCTCTTGTCTATTCCATATTTGGCTTAAGGAACTTTATCTGTGCTCATTTCAATCTCTGGTTTTATGCAGCACCCCAACTCACCTTTACCCTTAAACAAGCATAAGGTGGTTTTCTAAATTTGAGACCCTGTTCTGTTCTGTAATTCAGTTCCTGTGTAGCCAAGTTTACATTCCGTGTATTACTGATATCTTATGATGTTTCTTTTTCTGTGTGACTTATTTCAGTTAGAATCATCGTACCTGAATCCACTCATTGTGCTGCTACGGGCCTGATGACATAGATTTCACTGCTGAGTGATACTGCATTGTACGTAAGTACCACAAGTTCTTTATCCATTTTTCACTTTCTGTGATATTGAACTTGTACGGTAAACGAGGTTCTTGTAAACAGAGGCGTCCCAAACATTGGGGTGGCTGTATCTTTTTGATTTTAATTTCCCTAAGCTATAGGACCATAAGTGGAAGTGCCCTAGGCTCTGTTGCTTTGTTTTTTAGATGTTTCAGGAAACACCATACACTTCTCCCGAGTGTCTGTTGGCAATGTACATCCCGCCCATCAGCATAACAAGGCTCCCAGTTCTCCATGGCCTGTCCTGCCTTTCTGGATTTTACACTTTTTTCAGATGGCCCTTTTGACCGGGGGGAAGTGAGACTTCATTGTAGTGCAGATTTCCTTTGCAAGCTTGCTTGGTTGGCCAAAAAGGGCGTATGCGTTTTTTCCTGAATATATTCAGGAAAAAACGCATACGCCCTTTTTGGCCAAGTGCATCATTGTGGACGTTCTGCCTCTTTTCCTATGCTTTCAATGCAATTCCAGTCTACCTCCTGAAATCGGTTTCCTGCAATTCTGCCCCGCTTTCAAGTCCTCTTGGCAGCCTTACTTCAGTATATTTTTGGACGATAGTTGTCATTTATAACTCTGCAGGTTTGTGAATTACAGTGCCCCTGAGCTCCTTTCTTCAACTCGTTTTCTTGTGAGCTGGCCGCAACACCACAGGATGGCTTCAGGCCCTAATCTGGTTCCGGCACGGCACGCTGAGCCTTTGGTTATTTCCTCTTCCTGGTGGGAAATGAGAGTTAAATTTGCCCGTCCAGACACCTCCAGCTAGTCTCTCATTGGTTCTCGCTATTCCTGTTCATCTTCCGCAGAAATTGCAAACTGGGCCAAACAGGAGGTTAAAGGGACTGACTCTCCAAGTCGGGAGAGTGTTAGTAAAGCGTCTGGAATGTTGCACCCGAGTACCAGGGTACGAAAACTGAGACATATTTGAACACGTCTCCCGATCACATGGTTGATCATACTCTAGGTTCCACATGCATGTTTTAGCTGAAGGAAGAATACCTTAAACCTGGGTAGTTGAAACCCGTGGAATGGGTACCATGCAATATGACTTCAAAGGGTCTTCATTTGCTCACCGAACCTCTCCAATCCTATCACTGCTGCGTTTATGTCCCTGTACACATGCTTGATTCTCTTTCGGAGACATAGCAATCCATAGGTTTTAAGATACTTAAGAGTCAGGTACACTCTTAGGCGTTTAATATGCGGTGTTGAGTCCATTTCGTTGAGCAAGGAGTAGCTCTTGTCTATTCCATATTTGGCTTAAGGAACTTTATCTGTGCTCATTTCAATCTCTGGTTTTATGCAGCACCCCAACTCACCTTTACCCTTAAACAAGCATAAGTTGGTTTTCTAAATTTGAGACCCTGTTCTGTTCTGTAATTCAGTTCCTGTGTAGCCAAGTTTACATTCCATGTATTACTGATATCTTATGATGTTTCTTTTTCTGTGTGACTTATTTCAGTTAGAATCATCGTACCTGAATCCACTCATTGTGCTGCTACGGGCCTGATGACATAGATTTCACTGCTGAGTGATACTGCATTGTACGTAAGTACCACAAGTTCTTTATCCATTTTTCACTTTCTGTGATATTGAACTTGTACGGTAAACCAGGTTCTTGTAAACAGAGGCGTCCCAAACATTGGGGTGGCTGTATCTTTTTGATTTTAATTTCCCTAAGCTATAGGACCATAAGTGGAAGTGCCCTAGGCTCTGTTGCTTTGTTTTTTAGATGTTTCAGGAAACACCATACACTTCTCCCGAGTATCTGTTGGCAATTTACATCCCGCCCATCAGCATAACAAGGCTCCCAGTTCTCCATGGCCTGTCCTGCCTTTCTGGATTTTACACTTTTTTCAGATGGCCCTTTTGACCGGGGGGAAGTGAGACTTCATTGTAGTGCAGATTTCCTTTGCAAGCTTGCTTGGTTGGCCAAAAAGGGCGTATGCGTTTTTTCCTGAATATATTCAGGAAAAAACGCATACGCCCTTTTTGGCCAAGTGCATCATTGTGGACGTTCTGCCTCTTTTCCTATGCTTTCAATGCAATTCCAGTCTACCTCCTGAAATTGGTTTCCTGCAATTCTGCCCCGCTTTCAAGTCCTCTTGGCAGCCTTACTTCAGTATATTTTTGGACGATAGTTGTCATTTATAACTCTGCAGGTTTGTGAATTACAGTGCCCCTGAGCTCCTTTCTTCAACTCTCTTTCTTGTGAGCTGGCCGCAACACCGCAGGATGGCTTCAGGCCCTAATCTGGTTCCGGCACGGCACGCTGAGCCTTTGGTTATTTCCTCTTCCTGGTGGGAAATGAGAGTTAAATTTGCCCGTGCAGACACCTCCAGCTAGTCTCTCATTGGTTCTCGCTATTCCTGTTCATCTTCCGCAGAAATTGCAAACTGGGCCAAACAGGAGGTTAAAGGGACTGACTCTCCAAGTCGGGAGAGTGTTAGTAAAGCGTCTGGAATGTTGCACCCGAGTACCAGGGTACGAAAACTGAGACATATTTGAACACGTCTCCCGATCACATGGTTGATCATACTCTAGGTTCCACATGCATGTTTTAGCTGAAGGAAGAATACCTTAAACCTGGGTAGTTGAAACCCGTGGAATGGGTACCATGCAATATGACTTCAAAGGGTCTTCATTTGCTCACCGAACCTCTCCAATCCTATCACTGCTGCGTTTATGTCCCTGTACACATGCTTGATTCTCTTTCGGAGACATAGCAATCCATAGGTTTTAAGATACTTAAGAGTCAGGTACATTCTTAGGCGTTTAATATGCGGTGTTGAGTCCATTTCGTTGAGCAAGGAGTAGCTCTTGTCTATTCCATATTTGGCTTAAGGAACTTTATCTGTGCTCATTTCAATTTCTGGTTTTATGCAGCACCCCAACTCACCTTTACCCTTAAACAAGCATAAGTTGGTTTTCTAAATTTGAGACCCTGTTCTGTTCTGTAATTCAGTTCCTGTGTAGCCAAGTTTACATTCCGTGTATTACTGATATCTTATGATGTTTCTTTTTCTGTGTGACTTATTTCAGTTAGAATCATCGTACCTGAATCCACTCATTGTGCTGCTACGGGCCTGATGACATAGATTTCACTGCTGAGTGATACTGCATTGTACGTAAGTACCACAAGTTCTTTATCCATTTTTCACTTTCTGTGATATTGAACTTGTACGGTAAACGAGGTTCTTGTAAACAGAGGCGTCCCAAACATTGGGGTGGCTGTATCTTTTTGATTTTAATTTCCCTAAGCTATAGGACCATAAGTGGAAGTGCCCTAGGCTCTGTTGCTTTGTTTTTTAGACGTTTCAGGAAACACCATACACTTCTCCCGAGTGTCTGTTGGCAATTTACATCCCGCCCATCAGCATAACAAGGCTCCCAGTTCTCCATGGCCTGTCCTGCCTTTCTGGATTTTACACTTTTTTCAGATGGCCCTTTTGACCGGGGGGAAGTGAGACTTCATTGTAGTGCAGATTTCCTTTGCAAGCTTGCTTGGTTGGCCAAAAAGGGCGTATGCGTTTTTTCCTGAATATATTCAGGAAAAAACGCATACGCCCTTTTTGGCCAAGTGCATCATTGTGGACGTTCTGCCTCTTTTCCTATGCTTTCAATGCAATTCCAGTCTACCTCCTGAAATCGGTTTCCTGCAATTCTGCCCCGCTTTCAAGTCCTCTTGGCAGCCTTACTTCAGTATATTTTTGGACGATAGTTGTCATTTATAACTCTGCAGGTTTGTGAATTACAGTGCCCTGAGCTCCTTTCTTCAACTCGCTTTCTTGTGAGCTGGCCGCAACACCGCAGGATGGCTTCAGGCCCTAATCTGGTTCCGGCACGGCACGCTGAGCCTTTGGTTATTTCCTCTTCCTGGTGGGAAATGAGAGTTAAATTTGCCCGTCCAGACACCTCCAGCTAGTCTCTCATTGGTTCTCGCTATTCCTGTTCATCTTCCGCAGAAATTGCAAACTGGGCCAAACAGGAGGTTAAAGGGACTGACTCTCCAAGTCGGGAGAGTGTTAGTAAAGCGTCTGGAATGTTGCAACCGAGTACCAGGGTACGAAAACTGAGACATATTTGAACACGTCTCCCGATCACATGGTTGATCATACTCTAGGTTCCACATGCATGTTTTAGCTGAAGGAAGAATACCTTAAACCTGGGTAGTTGAAACCCGTGGAATGGGTACCATGCAATATGACTTCAAAGGGTCTTCATTTGCTCACCGAACCTCTCCAATCCTATCACTGCTGCGTTTATGTCCCTGTACACATGCTTGATTCTCTTTCAGAGACATAGCAATCCATAGGTTTTAAGATACTTAAGAGTCAGGTACATTCTTAGGCGTTTAATATGCGGTGTTGAGTCCATTTCGTTGAGCAAGGAGTAGCTCTTGTCTATTCCATATTTGGCTTAAGGAACTTTATCTGTGCTCATTTCAATCTCTGGTTTTATGCAGCACCCCAACTCACCTTTACCCTTAAACAAGCATAAGTTGGTTTTCTAAATTTGAGACCCTGTTCTGTTCTGTAATTCAGTTCCTGTGTAGCCAAGTTTACATTCCGTGTATTACTGATATCTTATGATGTTTCTTTTTCTGTGTGACTTATTTCAGTTAGAATCATCGTACCTGAATCCACTCATTGTGCTGCTACGGGCCTGATGACATAGATTTCACTGCTGAGTGATACTGCATTGTACGTAAGTACCACAAGTTCTTTATCCATTTTTCACTTTCTGTGATATTGAACTTGTACGGTAAACGAGGTTCTTGTAAACAGAGGCGTCCCAAACATTGGGGTGGCTGTATCTTTTTGATTTTAATTTCCCAAAGCTATAGGACCATAAGTGGAAGTGCCCTAGGCTCTGTTGCTTTGTTTTTTAGATGTTTCAGGAAACACCATACACTTCTCCCGAGTGTCTGTTGGCAATTTACATCCCGCCCATCAGCATAACAAGGCTCCCAGTTCTCCATGGCCTGTCCTGCCTTTCTGGATTTTACACTTTTTTCAGATGGCCCTTTTGACCGGGGGGAAGTGAGACTTCATTGTAGTGCAGATTTCCTTTGCAAGCTTGCTTGGTTGGCCAAAAAGGGCGTATGCGTTTTTTCCTGAATATATTCAGGAAAAAACGCATACGCCCTTTTTGGCCAAGTGCATCATTGTGGACGTTCTGCCTCTTTTCCTATGCTTTCAATGCAATTCCAGTCTACCTCCTGAAATCGGTTTCCTGCAATTCTGCCCCGCTTTCAAGTCCTCTTGGCAGCCTTACTTCAGTATATTTTTGGACGATAGTTGTCATTTATAACTCTGCAGGTTTGTGAATTACAGTGCCCCTGAGCTCCTTTCTTCAACTCGTTTTCTTGTGAGCTGGCCGCAACACCGCAGGATGGCTTCAGGCCCTAATCTGGTTCCGGCACGGCACGCTGAGCCTTTGGTTATTTCCTCTTCCTGGTGGGAAATGAGAGTTAAATTTGCCCGTCCAGACACCTCCAGCTAGTCTCTCATTGGTTCTCGCTATTCCTGTTCATCTTCCGCAGAAATTGCAAACTGGGCCAAACAGGAGGTTAAAGGGACTGACTCTCCAAGTCGGGAGAGTGTTAGTAAAGCGTCTGGAATGTTGTAACCGAGTACCAGGGTACGAAAACTGAGACATATTTGAACACGTCTCCCGATCACATGGTTGATCATACTCTAGGTTCCACATGCATGTTTTAGCTGAAGGAAGAATACCTTAAACCTGGGTAGTTGAAACCCGTGGAATGGGTACCATGCAATATGACTTCAAAGGGTCTTCATTTGCTCACCGAACCTCTCCAATCCTATCACTGCTGCGTTTATGTCCCTGTACACATGCTTGATTCTCTTTCGGAGACATAGCAATCCATAGGTTTTAAGATACTTAAGAGTCAGGTACATTCTTAGGCGTTTAATATGCGGTGTTGAGTCCATTTCGTTGAGCAAGGAGTAGCTCTTGTCTATTCCATATTTGGCTTAAGGAACTTTATCTGTGCTCATTTCAATCTCTGGTTTTATGCAGCACCCCAACTCACCTTTACCCTTAAACAAGCATAAGGTGGTTTTCTAAATTTGAGACCCTGTTCTGTTCTGTAATTCAGTTCCTGTGTAGCCAAGTTTACATTCCGTGTATTACTGATATCTTATGATGTTTCTTTTTCTGTGTGACTTATTTCAGTTAGAATCATCGTACCTGAATCCACTCATTGTGCTGCTACGGGCCTGATGACATAGATTTCACTGCTGAGTGATACTGCATTGTACGTAAGTACCACAAGTTCTTTATCCATTTTTCACTTTCTGTGATATTGAACTTGTACGGTAAACGAGGTTCTTGTAAACAGAGGCGTCCCAAACATTGGGGTGGCTGTATCTTTTTGATTTTAATTTCCCTAAGCTATAGGACCATAAGTGGAAGTGCCCTAGGCTCTGTTGCTTTGTTTTTTAGATGTTTCAGGAAACACCATACACTTCTCCCGAGTGTCTGTTGGCAATGTACATCCCGCCCATCAGCATAACAAGGCTCCCAGTTCTCCATGGCCTGTCCTGCCTTTCTGGATTTTACACTTTTTTCAGATGGCCCTTTTGACCGGGGGGAAGTGAGACTTCATTGTAGTGCAGATTTCCTTTGCAAGCTTGCTTGGTTGGCCAAAAAGGGCGTATGCGTTTTTTCCTGAATATATTCAGGAAAAAACGCATACGCCCTTTTTGGCCAAGTGCATCATTGTGGACGTTCTGCCTCTTTTCCTATGCTTTCAATGCAATTCCAGTCTACCTCCTGAAATCGGTTTCCTGCAATTCTGCCCCGCTTTCAAGTCCTCTTGGCAGCCTTACTTCAGTATATTTTTGGACGATAGTTGTCATTTATAACTCTGCAGGTTTGTGAATTACAGTGCCCCTGAGCTCCTTTCTTCAACTCGTTTTCTTGTGAGCTGGCCGCAACACCACAGGATGGCTTCAGGCCCTAATCTGGTTCCGGCACGGCACGCTGAGCCTTTGGTTATTTCCTCTTCCTGGTGGGAAATGAGAGTTAAATTTGCCCGTCCAGACACCTCCAGCTAGTCTCTCATTGGTTCTCGCTATTCCTGTTCATCTTCCGCAGAAATTGCAAACTGGGCCAAACAGGAGGTTAAAGGGACTGACTCTCCAAGTCGGGAGAGTGTTAGTAAAGCGTCTGGAATGTTGCACCCGAGTACCAGGGTACGAAAACTGAGACATATTTGAACACGTCTCCCGATCACATGGTTGATCATACTCTAGGTTCCACATGCATGTTTTAGCTGAAGGAAGAATACCTTAAACCTGGGTAGTTGAAACCCGTGGAATGGGTACCATGCAATATGACTTCAAAGGGTCTTCATTTGCTCACCGAACCTCTCCAATCCTATCACTGCTGCGTTTATGTCCCTGTACACATGCTTGATTCTCTTTCGGAGACATAGCAATCCATAGGTTTTAAGATACTTAAGAGTCAGGTACATTCTTAGGCGTTTAATATGCGGTGTTGAGTCCATTTCGTTGAGCAAGGAGTAGCTCTTGTCTATTCCATATTTGGCTTAAGGAACTTTATCTGTGCTCATTTCAATCTCTGGTTTTATGCAGCACCCCAACTCACCTTTACCCTTAAACAAGCATAAGTTGGTTTTCGAAATTTGAGACCCTGTTCTGTCCTGTAATTCAGTTCCTGTGTAGCCAAGTTTACATTCCGTGTATTACTGATATCTTATGATGTTTCTTTTTCTGTGTGACTTATTTCAGTTAGAATCATCGTACCTGAATCCACTCATTGTGCTGCTACGGGCCTGATGACATAGATTTCACTGCTGAGTGATACTGCATTGTACGTAAGTACCACAAGTTCTTTATCCATTTTTCACTTTCTGTGATATTGAACTTGTACGGTAAACGAGGTTCTTGTAAACAGAGGCGTCCCAAACATTGGGGTGGCTGTATCTTTTTTATTTTAATTTCCCTAAGCTATAGGACCATAAGTGGAAGTGCCCTAGGCTCTGTTGCTTTGTTTTTTAGACGTTTCAGGAAACACCATACACTTCTCCCGAGTGTCTGTTGGCAATTTACATCCCGCCCATCAGCATAACAAGGCTCCCAGTTCTCCATGGCCTGTCCTGCCTTTCTGGATTTTACACTTTTTTCAGATTGCCCTTTTGACCGGGGGGAAGTGAGACTTCATTGTAGTGCAGATTTCCTTTGCAAGCTTGCTTGGTTGGCCAAAAAGGGCGTATGCGTTTTTTCCTGAATATATTCAGGAAAAAACGCATACGCCCTTTTTGGCCAAGTGCATCATTGTGGACGTTCTGCCTCTTTTCCTATGCTTTCAATGCAATTCCAGTCTACCTCCTGAAATCGGTTTCCTGCAATTCTGCCCCGCTTTCAAGTCCTCTTGGCAGCCTTACTTCAGTATATTTTTGGACGATAGTTGTCATTTATAACTCTGCAGGTTTGTGAATTACAGTGCCCTGAGCTCCTTTCTTCAACTCGCTTTCTTGTGAGCTGGCCGCAACACCGCAGGATGGCTTCAGGCCCTAATCTGGTTCCGGCACGGCACGCTGAGCCTTTGGTTATTTCCTCTTCCTGGTGGGAAATGAGAGTTAAATTTGCCCGTCCAGACACCTCCAGCTAGTCTCTCATTGGTTCTCGCTATTCCTGTTCATCTTCCGCAGAAATTGCAAACTGGGCCAAACAGGAGGTTAAAGGGACTGACTCTCCAAGTCGGGAGAGTGTTAGTAAAGCGTCTGGAATGTTGCAACCGAGTACCAGGGTACGAAAACTGAGACATATTTGAATACGTCTCCCGATCACATGGTTGATCATACTCTAGGTTCCACATGCATGTTTTAGCTGAAGGAAGAATACCTTAAACCTGGGTAGTTGAAACCCGTGGAATGGGTACCATGCAATATGACTTCAAAGGGTCTTCATTTGCTCACCGAACCTCTCCAATCCTATCACTGCTGCGTTTATGTCCCTGTACACATGCTTGATTCTCTTTCAGAGACATAGCAATCCATAGGTTTTAAGATACTTAAGAGTCAGGTACATTCTTAGGCGTTTAATATGCGGTGTTGAGTCCATTTCGTTGAGCAAGGAGTAGCTCTTGTCTATTCCATATTTGGCTTAAGGAACTTTATCTGTGCTCATTTCAATCTCTGGTTTTATGCAGCACCCCAACTCACCTTTACCCTTAAACAAGCATAAGTTGGTTTTCTAAATTTGAGACCCTGTTCTGTTCTGTAATTCAGTTCCTGTGTAGCCAAGTTTACATTCCGTGTATTACTGATATCTTATGATGTTTCTTTTTCTGTGTGACTTATTTCAGTTAGAATCATCGTACCTGAATCCACTCATTGTGCTGCTACGGGCCTGATGACATAGATTTCACTGCTGAGTGATACTGCATTGTACGTAAGTACCACAAGTTCTTTATCCATTTTTCACTTTCTGTGATATTGAACTTGTACGGTAAACGAGGTTCTTGTAAACAGAGGCGTCCCAAACATTGGGGTGGCTGTATCTTTTTGATTTTAATTTCCCTAAGCTATAGGACCATAAGTGGAAGTGCCCTAGGCTCTGTTGCTTTGTTTTTTAGATGTTTCAGGAAACACCATAAACTTCTCCCAAGTGTCTGTTGGCAATTTACATCCCGCCCATCAGCATAACAAGGCTCCCAGTTCTCCATGGCCTGTCCTGCCTTTCTGGATTTTACACTTTTTTCAGATGGCCTTTTTGACCGGGGGGAAGTGAGACTTCATTGTAGTGCAGATTTCCTTTGCAAGCTTGCTTGGTTGGCCAAAAAGGGCGTATGCGTTTTTTCCTGAATATATTCAGGAAAAAACGCATACGCCCTTTTTGGCCAAGTGCATCATTGTGGACGTTCTGCCTCTTTTCCTATGCTTTCAATGCAATTCCAGTCTACCTCCTGAAATCGGTTTCCTGCAATTCTGCCCCGCTTTCAAGTCCTCTTGGCAGCCTTACTTCAGTATATTTTTGGACGATAGTTGTCATTTATAACTCTGCAGGTTTGTGAATTACAGTGCCCCTGAGCTCCTTTCTTCAACTCCTTTTCTTGTGAGCTGGCCGCAACACCACAGGATGGCTTCAGGCCCTAATCTGGTTCCGGCACGGCACGCTGAGCCTTTGGTTATTTCCTCTTCCTGGTGGGAAATGAGAGTTAAATTTGCCCGTCCAGACACCTCCAGCTAGTCTCTCATTGGTTCTCGCTATTCCTGTTCATCTTCCGCAGAAATTGCAAACTGGGCCAAACAGGAGGTTAAAGGGACTGACTCTCCAAGTCGGGAGAGTGTTAGTAAAGCGTCTGGAATGTTGCAACCGAGTACCAGGGTACGAAAACTGAGACATATTTGAACACGTCTCCCGATCACATGGTTGATCATACTCTAGGTTCCACATGCATGTTTTAGCTGAAGGAAGAATACCTTAAACCTGGGTAGTTGAAACCCGTGTAATGGGTACCATGCAATATGACTTCAAAGGGTCTTCATTTGCTCACCGAACCTCTCCAATCCTATCACTGCTGCGTTTATGTCCCTGTACACATGCTTGATTCTCTTTCGGAGACATAGCAATCCATAGGTTTTAAGATACTTAAGAGTCAGGTACATTCTTAGGCGTTTAATATGCGGTGTTGAGTCCATTTCGTTGAGCAAGGAGTAGCTCTTGTCTATTCCATATTTGGCTTAAGGAACTTTATCTGTGCTCATTTCAATCTCTGGTTTTATGCAGCACCCCAACTCACCTTTCCCCTTAAACAAGCATAAGTTGGTTTTCTAAATTTGAGACCCTGTTCTGTTCTGTAATTCAGTTCCTGTGTAGCCAAGTTTACATTCCGTGTATTACTGATATCTTATGATGTTTCTTTTTCTGTGTGACTTATTTCAGTTAGAATCATCGTACCTGAATCCACTCATTGTGCTGCTACGGGCCTGATGACATAGATTTCACTGCTGAGTGATACTGCATTGTACGTAAGTACCACAAGTTCTTTATCCATTTTTCACTTTCTGTGATATTGAACTTGTACGGTAAACGAGGTTCTTGTAAACAGAGGCGTCCCAAACATTGGGGTGGCTGTATCTTTTTGATTTTAATTTCCCTAAGCTATAGGACCATAAGTGGAAGTGCCCTAGGCTCTGTTGCTTTGTTTTTTAGATGTTTCAGGAAACACCATACACTTCTCCCGAGTGTCTGTTGGCAATGTACATCCCGCCCATCAGTATAACAAGGCTCCCAGTTCTCCATGGCCTGTCCTGCCTTTCTGGATTTTACACTTTTTTCAGATGGCCCTTTTGACCGGGGGGAAGTGAGACTTCATTGTAGTGCAGATTTCCTTTGCAAGCTTGCTTGGTTGGCCAAAAAGGGCGTATGCGTTTTTTCCTGACTATATTCAGGAAAAAACGCATACGCCCTTTTTGGCCAAGTGCATCATTGTGGACGTTCTGCCTCTTTTCCTATGCTTTCGATGCAATTCCAGTCTACCTCCTGAAATCGGTTTCCTGCAATTCTGCCCCGCTTTCAAGTCCTCTTGGCAGCCTTACTTCAGTATATTTTTGGACGATAGTTGTCATTTATAACTCTGCAGGTTTGTGAATTACAGTGCCCCTGAGCTCCTTTCTTCAACTCTCTTTCTTGTGAGCTGGCCGCAACACCGCAGGATGGCTTCAGGCCCTAATCTGGTTCCGGCACGGCACGCTGAGCCTTTGGTTATTTCCTCTTCCTGGTGGGAAATGAGAGTTAAATTTGCCCGTCCAGACACCTCCAGCTAGTCTCTCATTGGTTCTCGCTATTCCTGTTCATCTTCCGCAGAAATTGCAAACTGGGCCAAACAGGAGGTTAAAGGGACTGACTCTCCAAGTCGGGAGAGTGTTAGTAAAGCGTCTGGAATGTTGCACCCGAGTACCAGGGTACGAAAACTGAGACATATTTGAACACGTCTCCCGATCACATGGTTGATCATACTCTAGGTTCCACATGCATGTTTTAGCTGAAGGAAGAATACCTTAAACCTGGGTAGTTGAAACCCGTGGAATGGGTACCATGCAATATGACTTCAAAGGGTCTTCATTTGCTCACCGAACCTCTCCAATCCTATCACTGCTGCGTTTACGTCCCTGTACACATGCTTGATTCTCTTTCGGAGACATAGCAATCCATAGGTTTTAAGATACTTAAGAGTCAGGTACACTCTTAGGCGTTTAATATGCGGTGTTGAGTCCATTTCGTTGAGCAAGGAGTAGCTCTTGTCTATTCCATATTTGGCTTAAGGAACTTTATCTGTGCTCATTTCAATCTCTGGTTTTATGCAGCACCCCAACTCACCTTTCCCCTTAAACAAGCATAAGTTGGTTTTCTAAATTTGAGACCCTGTTCTGTTCTGTAATTCAGTTCCTGTGTAGCCAAGTTTACATTCCGTGTATTACTGATATCTTATGATGTTTCTTTTTCTGTGTGACTTATTTCAGTTAGAATCATCGTACCTGAATCCACTCATTGTGCTGCTACGGGCCTGATGACATAGATTTCACTGCTGAGTGATACTGCATTGTACGTAAGTACCACAAGTTCTTTATCCATTTTTCACTTTCTGTGATATTGAACTTGTACGGTAAACGAGGTTCTTGTAAACAGAGGCGTCCCAAACATTGGGGTGGCTGTATCTTTTTGATTTTAATTTCCCTAAGCTATAGGACCATAAGTGGAAGTGCCCTAGGCTCTGTTGCTTTGTTTTTTAGATGTTTCAGGAAACACCATACACTTCTCCCGAGTGTCTGTTGGCAATTTACATCCCGCCCATCAGCATAACAAGGCTCCCAGTTCTCCATGGCCTGTCCTGCCTTTCTGGATTTTACACTTTTTTCAGATGGCCCTTTTGACCGGGGGGAAGTGAGACTTCATTGTAGTGCAGATTTCCTTTGCAAGCTTGCTTGGTTGGCCAAAAAGGGCGTATGCGTTTTTTCCTGAATATATTCAGGAAAAAACGCATACGCACTTTTTGGCCAAGTGCATCATTGTGGACGTTCTGCCTCTTTTCCTATGCTTTCGATGCAATTCCAGTCTACCTCCTGAAATCGGTTTCCTGCAATTCTGCCCCGCTTTCAAGTCCTCTTGGCAGCCTTACTTCAGTATATTTTTGGACGATAGTTGTCATTTATAACTCTGCAGGTTTGTGAATTACAGTGCCCCTGAGCTCCTTTCTTCAACTCGTTTTCTTGTGAGCTGGCCGCAACACCGCAGGATGGCTTCAGGCCCTAATCTGGTTCCGGCACGGCACGCTGAGCCTTTGGTTATTTCCTCTTCCTGGTGGGAAATGAGAGTTAAATTTGCCCGTCCAGACACCTCCAGCTAGTCTCTCATTGGTTCTCGCTATTCCTGTTCATCTTCCGCAGAAATTGCAAACTGGGCCAAACAGGAGGTTAAAGGGACTGACTCTCCAAGTCGGGAGAGTGTTAGTAAAGCGTCTGGAATGTTGCACCCGAGTACCAGGGTACGAAAACTGAGACATATTTGAACACGTCTCCCGATCACATGGTTGATCATACTCTAGGTTCCACATGCATGTTTTAGCTGAAGGAAGAATACCTTAAACCTGGGTAGTTGAAACCCGTGGAATGGGTACCATGCAATATGACTTCAAAGGGTCTTCATTTGCTCACCGAACCTCTCCAATCCTATCACTGCTGCGTTTACGTCCCTGTACACATGCTTGATTCTCTTTCGGAGACATAGCAATCCATAGGTTTTAAGATACTTAAGAGTCAGGTACATTTTTAGGCGTTTAATATGCGGTGTTGAGTCCATTTCGTTGAGCAAGGAGTAGCTCTTGTCTATTCCATATTTGGCTTAAGGAACTTTATCTGTGCTCATTTCAATCTCTGGTTTTATGCAGCACCCCAACTCACCTTTACCCTTAAACAAGCATAAGGTGGTTTTCTAAATTTGAGACCCTGTTCTGTTCTGTAATTCAGTTCCTGTGTAGCCAAGTTTACATTCCGTGTATTACTGATATCTTATGATGTTTCTTTTTCTGTGTGACTTATTTCAGTTAGAATCATCGTACCTGAATCCACTCATTGTGCTGCTACGGGCCTGATGACATAGATTTCACTGCTGAGTGATACTGCATTGTACGTAAGTACCACAAGTTCTTTATCCATTTTTCACTTTCTGTGATATTGAACTTGTACGGTAAACGAGGTTCTTGTAAACAGAGGCGTCCCAAACATTGGGGTGGCTGTATCTTTTTGATTTTAATTTCCCTAAGCTATAGGACCATAAGTGGAAGTGCCCTAGGCTCTGTTGCTTTGTTTTTTAGATGTTTCAGGAAACACCATACACTTCTCCCGAGTGTCTGTTGGCAATTTACATCCCGCCCATCAGCATAACAAGGCTCCCAGTTCTCCATGGCCTGTCCTGCCTTTCTGGATTTTACACTTTTTTCAGATGGCCCTTTTGACCGGGGGGAAGTGAGACTTCATTGTAGTGCAGATTTCCTTTGCAAGCTTGCTTGGTTGGCCAAAAAGGGCGTATGCGTTTTTTCCTGAATATATTCAGGAAAAAACGCATACGCCCTTTTTGGCCAAGTGCATCATTGTGGACGTTCTGCCTCTTTTCCTATGCTTTCAATGCAATTCCAGTCTACCTCCTGAAATCGGTTTCCTGCAATTCTGCCCCGCTTTCAAGTCCTCTTGGCAGCCTTACTTCAGTATATTTTTGGACGATAGTTGTCATTTATAACTCTGCAGGTTTGTGAATTACAGTGCCCCTGAGCTCCTTTCTTCAACTCTCTTTCTTGTGAGCTGGCCGCAACACCGCAGGATGGCTTCAGGCCCTAATCTGGTTCCGGCACGGCACGCTGAGCCTTTGGTTATTTCCTCTTCCTGGTGGGAAATGAGAGTTAAATTTGCCCGTCCAGACACCTCCAGCTAGTCTCTCATTGGTTCTCGCTATTCCTGTTCATCTTCCGCAGAAATTGCAAACTGGGCCAAACAGGAGGTTAAAGGGACTGACTCTCCAAGTCGGGAGAGTGTTAGTAAAGCGTCTGGAATGTTGCACCCGAGTACCAGGGTACGAAAACTGAGACATATTTGAACACGTCTCCCGATCACATGGTTGATCATACTCTAGGTTCCACATGCATGTTTTAGCTGAAGGAAGAATACCTTAAACCTGGGTAGTTGAAACCCGTGGAATGGGTACCATGCAATATGACTTCAAAGGGTCTTCATTTGCTCACCGAACCTCTCCAATCCTATCACTGCTGTGTTTACGTCCCTGTACACATGCTTGATTCTCTTTCGGAGACATAGCAATCCATAGGTTTTAAGATACTTAAGAGTCAGGTACACTCTTAGGCGTTTAATATGCGGTGTTGAGTCCATTTCGTTGAGCAAGGAGTAGCTCTTGTCTATTCCATATTTGGCTTAAGGAACTTTATCTGTGCTCATTTCAATCTCTGGTTTTATGCAGCACCCCAACTCACCTTTCCCCTTAAACAAGCATAAGTTGGTTTTCTAAATTTGAGACCCTGTTCTGTTCTGTAATTCAGTTCCTGTGTAGCCAAGTTTACATTCCGTGTATTACTGATATCTTATGATGTTTCTTTTTCTGTGTGACTTATTTCAGTTAGAATCATCGTACCTGAATCCACTCATTGTGCTGCTACGGGCCTGATGACATAGATTTCACTGCTGAGTGATACTGCATTGTACGTAAGTACCACAAGTTCTTTATCCATTTTTCACTTTCTGTGATATTGAACTTGTACGGTAAACGAGGTTCTTGTAAACAGAGGCGTCCCAAACATTGGGGTGGCTGTATCTTTTTGATTTTAATTTCCCTAAGCTATAGGACCATAAGTGGAAGTGCCCTAGGCTCTGTTGCTTTGTTTTTTAGACGTTTCAGGAAACACCATACACTTCTCCCGAGTGTCTGTTGGCAATTTACATCCCGCCCATCAGCATAACAAGGCTCCCAGTTCTCCATGGCCTGTCCTGCCTTTCTGGATTTTACACTTTTTTCAGATGGCCCTTTTGACCGGGGGGAAGTGAGACTTCATTGTAGTGCAGATTTCCTTTGCAAGCTTGCTTGGTTGGCCAAAAAGGGCGTATGCGTTTTTTCCTGAATATATTCAGGAAAAAACGCATACGGCCTTTTTGGCCAAGTGCATCATTGTGGACGTTCTGCCTCTTTTCCTATGCTTTCGATGCAATTCCAGTCTACCTCCTGAAATCGGTTTCCTGCAATTCTGCCCCGCTTTCAAGTCCTCTTGGCAGCCTTACTTCAGTATATTTTTGGACGATAGTTGTCATTTATAACTCTGCAGGTTTGTGAATTACAGTGCCCCTGAGCTCCTTTCTTCAACTCGTTTTCTTGTGAGCTGGCCGCAACACCGCAGGATGGCTTCAGGCCCTAATCTGGTTCCGGCACGGCACGCTGAGCCTTTGGTTATTTCCTCTTCCTGGTGGGAAATGAGAGTTAAATTTGCCCGTCCAGACACCTCCAGCTAGTCTCTCATTGGTTCTCGCTATTCCTGTTCATCTTCCGCAGAAATTGCAAACTGGGCCAAACAGGAGGTTAAAGGGACTGACTCTCCAAGTCGGGAGAGTGTTAGTAAAGCGTCTGGAATGTTGCACCCGAGTACCAGGGTACGAAAACTGAGACATATTTGAACACGTCTCCCGATCACATGGTTGATCATACTCTAGGTTCCACATGCATGTTTTAGCTGAAGGAAGAATACCTTAAACCTGGGTAGTTGAAACCCGTGGAATGGGTACCATGCAATATGACTTCAAAGGGTCTTCATTTGCTCACCGAACCTCTCC
>NW_027207944.1:0-47897 GCF_963455315.2 Globicephala melas | reverse complement strand
GCCGTGCTGGAACCAGATTAGGGCCTGAAGCCATCCTGCGGTGTTGCGGCCAGCTCACAAGAAAACGAGTTGAAGAAAGGAGCTCAGGGGCACTGTAATTCACAAACCTGCAGAGTTATAAATGACAACTATCGTCCAAAAATATACTGAAGTAAGGCTGCCAAGAGGACTTGAAAGCGGGGCAGAATTGCAGGAAACCGATTTCAGGAGGTAGACTGGAATTGCATCGAAAGCATAGGAAAAGAGGCAGAACGTCCACAATGATGCACTTGGCCAAAAAGGGCGTATGCGTTTTTTCCTGAATATATTCAGGAAAAAACGCATACGCCCTTTTTGGCCAACCAAGCAAGCTTGCAAAGGAAATCTGCACTACAATGAAGTCTCACTTCCCCCCGGTCAAAAGGGCCATCTGAAAAAAGTGTAAAATCCAGAAAGGCAGGACAGGCCATGGAGAACTGGGAGCCTTGTTATGCTGATGGGCGGTATGTAAATTGCCAACAGACACTCGGGAGAAGTGTATGGTGTTTCCTGAAACATCTAAAAAACAAAGCAACAGAGCCTAGGGCACTTCCACTTATGGTCCTATAGCTTAGGGAAATTAAAATCAAAAAGATACAGCCACCCCAATGTTTGGGACGCCTCTGTTTACAAGAACCTCGTTTACCGTACAAGTTCAATATCACAGAAAGTGAAAAATGGATAAAGAACTTGTGGTACTTACGTACAATGCAGTATCACTCAGCAGTGAAATCTATGTCATCAGGCCCGTAGCAGCACAATGAGTGGATTCAGGTACGATGATTCTAACTGAAATAAGTCACACAGAAAAAGAAACATCATAAGATATCAGTAATACACGGAATGTAAACTTGGCTACACAGGAACTGAATTACAGAACAGAACAGGGTCTCAAATTTAGAAAACCAACTTATGCTTGTTTAAGGGGAAAGGTGAGTTGGGGTGCTGCATAAAACCAGAGATTGAAATGAGCACAGATAAAGTTCCTTAAGCCAAATATGGAATAGACAAGAGCTACTCCTTGCTCAACGAAATGGACTCAACACCGCATATTAAACGCCTAAGAGTGTACCTGACTCTTAAGTATCTTAAAACCTATGGATTGCTATGTCTCCGAAAGAGAATCAAGCATGTGTACAGGGACGTAAACGCAGCAGTGATAGGATTGGAGAGGTTCGGTGAGCAAATGAAGACCCTTTGAAGTCATATTGCATGGTACCCATTCCACGGGTTTCAACTACCCAGGTTTAAGGTATTCTTCCTTCAGCTAAAACATGCATGTGGAACCTAGAGTATGATCAACCATGTGATCGGGAGACGTGTTCAAATATGTCTCAGTTTTCGTACCCTGGTACTCGGGTGCAACATTCCAGACGCTTTACTAACACTCTCCCGACTTGGAGAGTCAGTCCCTTTAACCTCCTGTTTGGCCCAGTTTGCAATTTCTGCGGAAGATGAACAGGAATAGCGAGAACCAATGAGAGACTAGCTGGAGGTGTCTGGACGGGCAAATTTAACTCTCATTTCCCACCAGGAAGAGGAAATAACCAAAGGCTCAGCGTGCCGTGCCGGAACCAGATTAGGGCCTGAAGCCATCCTGCGGTGTTGCGGCCAGCTCACAAGAAAAGGAGTTGAAGAAAGGAGCTCAGGGGCACTGTAATTCACAAACCTGCAGAGTTATAAATGACAACTATCGTCCAAAAATATACTGAAGTAAGGCTGCCAAGAGGACTTGAAAGCGGGGCAGAATTGCAGGAAACCGATTTCAGGAGGTAGACTGGAATTGCATCGAAAGCATAGGAAAAGAGGCAGAACGTCCACAATGATGCACTTGGCCAAAAAGGGCGTATGCGTTTTTTCCTGAATATAGTCAGGAAAAAACGCATACGCCCTTTTTGGCCAACCAAGCAAGCTTGCAAAGGAAATCTGCACTACAATGAAGTCTCACTTCCCCCCGGTCAAAAGGGCCATCTGAAAAAAGTGTAAAATCCAGAAAGGCAGGACAGGCCATGGAGAACTGGGAGCCTTGTTATGCTGATGGGCGGGATGTAAATTGCCAACAGACACTCGGGAGAAGTGTATGGTGTTTCCTGAAACATCTAAAAAACAAAGCAACAGAGCCTAGGGCACTTCCACTTATGGTCCTATAGCTTAGGGAAATTAAAATCAAAAAGATACAGCCACCCCAATGTTTGGGACGCCTCTGTTTACAAGAACCTCGTTTACCGTACAAGTTCAATATCACAGAAAGTGAAAAATGGATAAAGAACTTGTGGTACTTACGTACAATGCAGTATCACTCAGCAGTGAAATCTATGTCATCAGGCCCGTAGCAGCACAATGAGTGGATTCAGGTACGATGATTCTAACTGAAATAAGTCACACAGAAAAAGAAACATCATAAGATATCAGTAATACACGGAATGTAAACTTGGCTACACAGGAACTGAATTACAGAACAGAACAGGGTCTCAAATTTAGAAAACCAACTTATGCTTGTTTAAGGGGAAAGGTGAGTTGGGGTGCTGCATAAAACCAGAGATTGAAATGAGCACAGATAAAGTTCCTTAAGCCAAATATGGAATAGACAAGAGCTACTCCTTGCTCAACGAAATGGACTCAACACCGCATATTAAACGCCTAAGAGTGTACCTGACTCTTAAGTATCTTAAAACCTATGGATTGCTATGTCTCCGAAAGAGAATCAAGCATGTGTACAGGGACGTAAACGCAGCAGTGATAGGATTGGAGAGGTTCGGTGAGCAAATGAAGACCCTTTGAAGTCATATTGCATGGTACCCATTCCACGGGTTTCAACTACCCAGGTTTAAGGTATTCTTCCTTCAGCTAAAACATGCATGTGGAACCTAGAGTATGATCAACCATGTGATCGGGAGACGTGTTCAAATATGTCTCAGTTTTCGTACCCTGGTACTCGGGTGCAACATTCCAGACGCTTTACTAACACTCTCCCGACTTGGAGAGTCAGTCCCTTTAACCTCCTGTTTGGCCCAGTTTGCAATTTCTGCGGAAGATGAACAGGAATAGCGAGAACCAATGAGAGACTAGCTGGAGGTGTCTGGACGGGCAAATTTAACTCTCATTTCCCACCAGGAAGAGGAAATAACCAAAGGCTCAGCGTGCCGTGCCGGAACCAGATTAGGGCCTGAAGCCATCCTGCGGTGTTGCGGCCAGCTCACAAGAAAGCGAGTTGAAGAAAGGAGCTCAGGGGCACTGTAATTCACAAACCTGCAGAGTTATAAATGACAACTATCGTCCAAAAATATACTGAAGTAAGGCTGCCAAGAGGACTTGAAAGCGGGGCAGAATTGCAGGAAACCGATTTCAGGAGGTAGACTGGAATTGCATTGAAAGCATAGGAAAAGAGGCAGAACGTCCACAATGATGCACTTGGCCAAAAAGGGCGTATGCGTTTTTTCCTGAATATATTCAGGAAAAAACGCATACGCCCTTTTTGGCCAACCAAGCAAGCTTGCAAAGGAAATCTGCACTACAATGAAGTCTCACTTCCCCCCGGTCAAAAGGGCCATCTGAAAAAAGTGTAAAATCCAGAAAGGCAGGACAGGCCATGGAGAACTGGGAGCCTTGTTATGCTGATGGGCGGGATGTAAATTGCCAACAGACACTCGGGAGAAGTGTATGGTGTTTCCTGAAACATCTAAAAAACAAAGCAACAGAGCCTAGGGCACTTCCACTTATGGTCCTATAGCTTAGGGAAATTAAAATCAAAAAGATACAGCCACCCCAATGTTTGGGACGCCTCTGTTTACAAGAACCTCGTTTACCGTACAAGTTCAATATCACAGAAAGTGAAAAATGGATAAAGAACTTGTGGTACTTACGTACAATGCAGTATCACTCAGCAGTGAAATCTATGTCATCAGGCCCGTAGCAGCACAATGAGTGGATTCAGGTACGATGATTCTAACTGAAATAAGTCACACAGAAAAAGAAACATCATAAGATATCAGTAATACACGGAATGTAAACTTGGCTACACAGGAACTGAATTACAGAACAGAACAGGGTCTCAAATTTAGAAAACCAACTTATGCTTGTTTAAGGGGAAAGGTGAGTTGGGGTGCTGCATAAAACCAGGGATTGAAATGAGCACAGATAAAGTTCCTTAAGCCAAATATGGAATAGACAAGAGCTACTCCTTGCTCAACGAAATGGACTCAACACCGCATATTAAACGCCTAAGAATGTACCTGACTCTTAAGTATCTTAAAACCTATGGATTGCTATGTCTCCGAAAGAGAATCAAGCATGTGTACAGGGACGTAAACGCAGCAGTGATAGGATTGGAGAGGTTCGGTGAGCAAATGAAGACCCTTTGAAGTCATATTGCATGGTACCCATTCCACGGGTTTCAACTACCCAGGTTTAAGGTATTCTTCCTTCAGCTAAAACATGCATGTGGAACCTAGAGTATGATCAACCATGTGATCGGGAGACGTGTTCAAATATGTCTCAGTTTTCGTACCCTGGTACTCGGGTGCAACATTCCAGACGCTTTACTAACACTCTCCCGACTTGGAGAGTCAGTCCCTTTAACCTCCTGTTTGGCCCAGTTTGCAATTTCTGCGGAAGATGAACAGGAATAGCGAGAACCAATGAGAGACTAGCTGGAGGTGTCTGGACGGGCAAATTTAACTCTCATTTCCCACCAGGAAGAGGAAATAACCAAAGGCTCAGCGTGCCGTGCCGGAACCAGATTAGGGCCTGAAGCCATCCTGCGGTGTTGCGGCCAGCTCACAAGAAAACGAGTTGAAGAAAGGAGCTCAGGGGCACTGTAATTCACAAACCTGCAGAGTTATAAATGACAACTATCGTCCAAAAATATACTGAAGTAAGGCTGCCAAGAGGACTTGAAAGCGGGGCAGAATTGCAGGAAACCGATTTCAGGAGGTAGACTGGAATTGCATCGAAAGCATAGGAAAAGAGGCAGAACGTCCACAATGATGCACTTGGCCAAAAAGGGCGTATGCGTTTTTTCCTGAATATATTCAGGAAAAAACGCATACGCCCTTTTTGGCCAACCAAGCAAGCTTGCAAAGGAAATCTGCACTACAATGAAGTCTCACTTCCCCCCGGTCAAAAGGGCCATCTGAAAAAAGTGTAAAATCCAGAAAGGCAGGACAGGCCATGGAGAACTGGGAGCCTTGTTATGCTGATGGGCGGGATGTAAATTGCCAACAGACACTCGGGAGAAGTGTATGGTGTTTCCTGAAACATCTAAAAAACAAAGCAACAGAGCCTAGGGCACTTCCACTTATGGTCCTATAGCTTAGGGAAATTAAAATCAAAAAGATACAGCCACCCCAATGTTTGGGACGCCTCTGTTTACAAGAACCTCGTTTACCGTACAAGTTCAATATCACAGAAAGTGAAAAATGGATAAAGAACTTGTGGTACTTACGTACAATGCAGTATCACTCAGCAGTGAAATCTATGTCATCAGGCCCGTAGCAGCACAATGAGTGGATTCAGGTACGATGATTCTAACTGAAATAAGTCACACAGAAAAAGAAACATCATAAGATATCAGTAATACACGGAATGTAAACTTGGCTACACAGGAACTGAATTACAGAACAGAACAGGGTCTCAAATTTAGAAAACCAACTTATGCTTGTTTAAGGGGAAAGGTGAGTTGGGGTGCTGCATAAAACCAGAGATTGAAATGAGCACAGATAAAGTTCCTTAAGCCAAATATGGAATAGACAAGAGCTACTCCTTGCTCAACGAAATGGACTCAACACCGCATATTAAACGCCTAAGAGTGTACCTGACTCTTAAGTATCTTAAAACCTATGGATTGCTATGTCTCCGAAAGAGAATCAAGCATGTGTACAGGGACGTAAACGCAGCAGTGATAGGATTGGAGAGGTTCGGTGAGCAAATGAAGACCCTTTGAAGTCATATTGCATGGTACCCATTCCACGGGTTTCAACTACCAAGGTTTAAGGTATTCTTCCTTCAGCTAAAACATGCATGTGGAACCTAGAGTATGATCAACCATGTGATCGGGAGACGTGTTCAAATATGTCTCAGTTTTCGTACCCTGGTACTCGGGTGCAACATTCCAGACGCTTTACTAACACTCTCCCGACTTGGAGAGTCAGTCCCTTTAACCTCCTGTTTGGCCCAGTTTGCAATTTCTGCGGAAGATGAACAGGAATAGCGAGAACCAATGAGAGACTAGCTGGAGGTGTCTGGACGGGCAAATTTAACTCTCATTTCCCACCAGGAAGAGGAAATAACCAAAGGCTCAGCGTGCCGTGCCGGAACCAGATTAGGGCCTGAAGCCATCTTGCGGTGTTGCGGCCAGCTCACAAGAAAACGAGTTGAAGAAAGGAGCTCAGGGGCACTGTAATTCACAAACCTGCAGAGTTATAAATGACAACTATCGTCCAAAAATATACTGAAGTAAGGCTGCCAAGAGGACTTGAAAGCGGGGCAGAATTGCAGGAAACCGATTTCAGGAGGTAGACTGGAATTGCATCGAAAGCATAGGAAAAGAGGCAGAACGTCCACAATGATGCACTTGGCCAAAAAGGGCGTATGCGTTTTTTCCTGAATATATTCAGGAAAAAACGCATACGCCCTTTTTGGCCAACCAAGCAAGCTTGCAAAGGAAATCTGCACTACAATGAAGTCTCACTTCCCCCCGGTCAAAAGGGCCATCTGAAAAAAGTGTAAAATCCAGAAAGGCAGGACAGGCCATGGAGAACTGGGAGCCTTGTTATGCTGATGGGCGGGATGTAAATTGCCAACAGACACTCGGGAGAAGTGTATGGTGTTTCCTGAAACATCTAAAAAACAAAGCAACAGAGCCTAGGGCACTTCCACTTATGGTCCTATAGCTTAGGGAAATTAAAATCAAAAAGATACAGCCACCCCAATGTTTGGGACGCCTCTGTTTACAAGAACCTCGTTTACCGTACAAGTTCAATATCACAGAAAGTGAAAAATGGATAAAGAACTTGTGGTACTTACGTACAATGCAGTATCACTCAGCAGTGAAATCTATGTCATCAGGCCCGTAGCAGCACAATGAGTGGATTCAGGTACGATGATTCTAACTGAAATAAGTCACACAGAAAAAGAAACATCATAAGATATCAGTAATACACGGAATGTAAACTTGGCTACACAGGAACTGAATTACAGAACAGAACAGGGTCTCAAATTTAGAAAACCAACTTATGCTTGTTTAAGGGGAAAGGTGAGTTGGGGTGCTGCATAAAACCAGAGATTGAAATGAGCACAGATAAAGTTCCTTAAGCCAAATATGGAATAGACAAGAGCTACTCCTTGCTCAACGAAATGGACTCAACACCGCATATTAAACGCCTAAGAGTGTACCTGACTCTTAAGTATCTTAAAACCTATGGATTGCTATGTCTCCGAAAGAGAATCAAGCATGTGTACAGGGACATAAACGCAGCAGTGATAGGATTGGAGAGGTTCGGTGAGCAAATGAAGACCCTTTGAAGTCATATTGCATGGTACCCATTCCACGGGTTTCAACTACCCAGGTTTAAGGTATTCTTCCTTCAGCTAAAACATGCATGTGGAACCTAGAGTATGATCAACCATGTGATCGGGAGACGTGTTCAAATATGTCTCAGTTTTCGTACCCTGGTACTCGGGTGCAACATTCCAGACGCTTTACTAACACTCTCCCGACTTGGAGAGTCAGTCCCTTTAACCTCCTGTTTGGCCCAGTTTGCAATTTCTGCGGAAGATGAACAGGAATAGCGAGAACCAATGAGAGACTAGCTGGAGGTGTCTGGACGGGCAAATTTAACTCTCATTTCCCACCAGGAAGAGGAAATAACCAAAGGCTCAGCGTGCCGTGCCGGAACCAGATTAGGGCCTGAAGCCATCCTGCGGTGTTGCGGCCAGCTCACAAGAAAACGAGTTGAAGAAAGGAGCTCAGGGGCACTGTAATTCACAAACCTGCAGAGTTATAAATGACAACTATCGTCCAAAAATATACTGAAGTAAGGCTGCCAAGAGGACTTGAAAGCGGGGCAGAATTGCAGGAAACCGATTTCAGGAGGTAGACTGGAATTGCATCGAAAGCATAGGAAAAGAGGCAGAACGTCCACAATGATGCACTTGGCCAAAAAGGGCATATGCGTTTTTTCCTGAATATATTCAGGAAAAAACGCATACGCCCTTTTTGGCCAACCAAGCAAGCTTGCAAAGGAAATCTGCACTACAATGAAGTCTCACTTCCCCCCGGTCAAAAGGGCCATCTGAAAAAAGTGTAAAATCCAGAAAGGCAGGACAGGCCATGGAGAACTGGGAGCCTTGTTATGCTGATGGGCGGGATGTCAATTGCCAACAGACACTCGGGAGAAGTGTATGGTGTTTCCTGAAACGTCTAAAAAACAAAGCAACAGAGCCTAGGGCACTTCCACTTATGGTCCTATAGCTTAGGGAAATTAAAATCAAAAAGATACAGCCACCCCAATGTTTGGGACGCCTCTGTTTACAAGAACCTCGTTTACCGTACAAGTTCAATATCACAGAAAGTGAAAAATGGATAAAGAACTTGTGGTACTTACGTACAATGCAGTATCACTCAGCAGTGAAATCTATGTCATCAGGCCCGTAGCAGCACAATGAGTGGATTCAGGTACGATGATTCTAACTGAAATAAGTCACACAGAAAAAGAAACATCATAAGATATCAGTAATACACGGAATGTAAACTTGGCTACACAGGAACTGAATTACAGAACAGAACAGGGTCTCAAATTTAGAAAACCAACTTATGCTTGTTTAAGGGGAAAGGTGAGTTGGGGTGCTGCATAAAACCAGAGATTGAAATGAGCACAGATAAAGTTCCTTAAGCCAAATATGGAATAGACAAGAGCTACTCCTTGCTCAACGAAATGGACTCAACACCGCATATTAAACGCCTAAGAATGTACCTGACTCTTAAGTATCTTAAAACCTATGGATTGCTATGTCTCCGAAAGAGAATCAAGCATGTGTACAGGGACGTAAACGCAGCAGTGATAGGATTGGAGAGGTTCGGTGAGCAAATGAAGACCCTTTGAAGTCATATTGCATGGTACCCATTCCACGGGTTTCAACTACCCAGGTTTAAGGTATTCTTCCTTCAGCTAAAACATGCATGTGGAACCTAGAGTATGATCAACCATGTGATCGGGAGACGTGTTCAAATATGTCTCAGTTTTCGTACCCTGGTACTCGGGTGCAACATTCCAGACGCTTTACTAACACTCTCCCGACTTGGAGAGTCAGTCCCTTTAACCTCCTGTTTGGCCCAGTTTGCAATTTCTGCGGAAGATGAACAGGAATAGCGAGAACCAATGAGAGACTAGCTGGAGGTGTCTGGACGGGCAAATTTAACTCTCATTTCCCACCAGGAAGAGGAAATAACCAAAGGCTCAGCGTGCCGTGCCGGAACCAGATTAGGGCCTGAAGCCATCCTGCGGTGTTGCGGCCAGCTCACAAGAAAACGAGTTGAAGAAAGGAGCTCAGGGGCACTGTAATTCACAAACCTGCAGAGTTATAAATGACAACTATCGTCCAAAAATATACTGAAGTAAGGCTGCCAAGAGGACTTGAAAGCGGGGCAGAATTGCAGGAAACCGATTTCAGGAGGTAGACTGGAATTGCATCGAAAGCATAGGAAAAGAGGCAGAACGTCCACAATGATGCACTTGGCCAAAAAGGGCATATGCGTTTTTTCCTGAATATATTCAGGAAAAAACGCATACGCCCTTTTTGGCCAACCAAGCAAGCTTGCAAAGGAAATCTGCACTACAATGAAGTCTCACTTCCCCCCGGTCAAAAGGGCCATCTGAAAAAAGTGTAAAATCCAGAAAGGCAGGACAGGCCATGGAGAACTGGGAGCCTTGTTATGCTGATGGGCGGGATGTCAATTGCCAACAGACACTCGGGAGAAGTGTATGGTGTTTCCTGAAACGTCTAAAAAACAAAGCAACAGAGCCTAGGGCACTTCCACTTATGGTCCTATAGCTTAGGGAAATTAAAATCAAAAAGATACAGCCACCCCAATGTTTGGGACGCCTCTGTTTACAAGAACCTCGTTTACCGTACAAGTTCAATATCACAGAAAGTGAAAAATGGATAAAGAACTTGTGGTACTTACGTACAATGCAGTATCACTCAGCAGTGAAATCTATGTCATCAGGCCCGTAGCAGCACAATGAGTGGATTCAGGTACGATGATTCTAACTGAAATAAGTCACACAGAAAAAGAAACATCATAAGATATCAGTAATACACGGAATGTAAACTTGGCTACACAGGAACTGAATTACAGAACAGAACAGGGTCTCAAATTTAGAAAACCAACTTATGCTTGTTTAAGGGGAAAGGTGAGTTGGGGTGCTGCATAAAACCAGAGATTGAAATGAGCACAGATAAAGTTCCTTAAGCCAAATATGGAATAGACAAGAGCTACTCCTTGCTCAACGAAATGGACTCAACACCGCATATTAAACGCCTAAGAATGTACCTGACTCTTAAGTATCTTAAAACCTATGGATTGCTATGTCTCCGAAAGAGAATCAAGCATGTGTACAGGGACGTAAACGCAGCAGTGATAGGATTGGAGAGGTTCGGTGAGCAAATGAAGACCCTTTGAAGTCATATTGCATGGTACCCATTCCACGGGTTTCAACTACCCAGGTTTAAGGTATTCTTCCTTCAGCTAAAACATGCATGTGGAACCTAGAGTATGATCAACCATGTGATCGGGAGACGTGTTCAAATATGTCTCAGTTTTCGTACCCTGGTACTCGGGTGCAACATTCCAGACGCTTTACTAACACTCTCCCGACTTGGAGAGTCAGTCCCTTTAACCTCCTGTTTGGCCCAGTTTGCAATTTCTGCGGAAGATGAACAGGAATAGCGAGAACCAATGAGAGACTAGCTGGAGGTGTCTGGACGGGCAAATTTAACTCTCATTTCCCACCAGGAAGAGGAAATAACCAAAGGCTCAGCGTGCCGTGCCGGAACCAGATTAGGGCCTGAAGCCATCCTGCGGTGTTGCGGCCAGCTCACAAGAAAAGGAGTTGAAGAAAGGAGCTCAGGGGCACTGTAATTCACAAACCTGCAGAGTTATAAATGACAACTATCGTCCAAAAATATACTGAAGTAAGGCTGCCAAGAGGACTTGAAAGCGGGGCAGAATTGCAGGAAACCGATTTCAGGAGGTAGACTGGAATTGCATCGAAAGCATAGGAAAAGAGGCAGAACGTCCACAATGATGCACTTGGCCAAAAAGGGCGTATGCGTTTTTTCCTGAATATATTCAGGAAAAAACGCATACGCCCTTTTTGGCCAACCAAGCAAGCTTGCAAAGGAAATCTGCACTACAATGAAGTCTCACTTCCCCCCGGTCAAAAGGGCCATCTGAAAAAAGTGTAAAATCCAGAAAGGCAGGACAGGCCATGGAGAACTGGGAGCCTTGTTATGCTGATGGGCGGGATGTAAATTGCCAACAGACACTCGGGAGAAGTGTATGGTGTTTCCTGAAACATCTAAAAAACAAAGCAACAGAGCCTAGGGCACTTCCACTTATGGTCCTATAGCTTAGGGAAATTAAAATCAAAAAGATACAGCCACCCCAATGTTTGGGACGCCTCTGTTTACAAGAACCTCGTTTACCGTACAAGTTCAATATCACAGAAAGTGAAAAATGGATAAAGAACTTGTGGTACTTACGTACAATGCAGTATCACTCAGCAGTGAAATCTATGTCATCAGGCCCGTAGCAGCACAATGAGTGGATTCAGGTACGATGATTCTAACTGAAATAAGTCACACAGAAAAAGAAACATCATAAGATATCAGTAATACACGGAATGTAAACTTGGCTACACAGGAACTGAATTACAGAACAGAACAGGGTCTCAAATTTAGAAAACCAACTTATGCTTGTTTAAGGGGAAAGGTGAGTTGGGGTGCTGCATAAAACCAGAGATTGAAATGAGCACAGATAAAGTTCCTTAAGCCAAATATGGAATAGACAAGAGCTACTCCTTGCTCAACGAAATGGACTCAACACCGCATATTAAACGCCTAAGAGTGTACCTGACTCTTAAGTATCTTAAAACCTATGGATTGCTATGTCTCCGAAAGAGAATCAAGCATGTGTACAGGGACATAAACGCAGCAGTGATAGGATTGGAGAGGTTCGGTGAGCAAATGAAGACCCTTTGAAGTCATATTGCATGGTACCCATTCCACGGGTTTCAACTACCCAGGTTTAAGGTATTCTTCCTTCAGCTAAAACATGCATGTGGAACCTAGAGTATGATCAACCATGTGATCGGGAGACGTGTTCAAATATATCTCAGTTTTCGTACCCTGGTACTCGGGTGCAACATTCCAGACGCTTTACTAACACTCTCCCGACTTGGAGAGTCAGTCCCTTTAACCTCCTGTTTGGCCCAGTTTGCAATTTCTGCGGAAGATGAACAGGAATAGCGAGAACCAATGAGAGACTAGCTGGAGGTGTCTGGACGGGCAAATTTAACTCTCATTTCCCACCAGGAAGAGGAAATAACCAAAGGCTCAGCGTGCCGTGCCGGAACCAGATTAGGGCCTGAAGCCATCCTGCGGTGTTGCGGCCAGCTCACAAGAAAGCGAGTTGAAGAAAGGAGCTCAGGGGCACTGTAATTCACAAACCTGCAGAGTTATAAATGACAACTATCGTCCAAAAATATACTGAAGTAAGGCTGCCAAGAGGACTTGAAAGCGGGGCAGAATTGCAGGAAACCGATTTCAGGAGGTAGACTGGAATTGCATTGAAAGCATAGGAAAAGAGGCAGAACGTCCACAATGATGCACTTGGCCAAAAAGGGCGTATGCGTTTTTTCCTGAATATATTCAGGAAAAAATGCATACGCCCTTTATGGCCAACCAAGCAAGCTTGCAAAGGAAATCTGCACTACAATGAAGTCTCACTTCCCCCCGGTCAAAAGGGCCATCTGAAAAAAGTGTAAAATCCAGAAAGGCAGGACAGGCCATGGAGAACTGGGAGCCTTGTTATGCTGATGGGCGGGATGTAAATTGCCAACAGACACTTGGGAGAAGTGTATGGTGTTTCCTGAAACATCTAAAAAACAAAGCAACAGAGCCTAGGGCACTTCCACTTATGGTCCTATAGCTTAGGGAAATTAAAATCAAAAAGATACAGCCACCCCAATGTTTGGGACGCCTCTGTTTACAAGAACCTCGTTTACCGTACAAGTTCAATATCACAGAAAGTGAAAAATGGATAAAGAACTTGTGGTACTTACGTACAATGCAGTATCACTCAGCAGTGAAATCTATGTCATCAGGCCCGTAGCAGCACAATGAGTGGATTCAGGTACGATGATTCTAACTGAAATAAGTCACACAGAAAAAGAAACATCATAAGATATCATTAATACACGGAATGTAAACTTGGCTACACAGGAACTGAATTACAGAACAGAACAGGGTCTCAAATTTAGAAAACCAACTTATGCTTGTTTAAGGGGAAAGGTGAGTTGGGGTGCTGCATAAAACCAGAGATTGAAATGAGCACAGATAAAGTTCCTTAAGCCAAATATGGAATAGACAAGAGCTACTCCTTGCTCAACAAAATGGACTCAACACCGCATATTAAACGCCTAAGAATGTACCTGAATAGTAAGTATCTTAAAACCTATGGATTGCTATGTCTCCGAAAGAGAATCAAGCATGTGTACAGGGACATAAACGCAGCAGTGATAGGATGGAGAGGTTCGGTGAGCAAATGAAGACCCTTTGAAGTCATATTGCATGGTACCCATTCCACGGGTTTCAACTACCCAGGTTTAAGGTATTCTTCCTTCAGCTAAAACATGCATGTGGAACCTAGAGTATGATCAACCATGTGATCGGGAGACGTGTTCAAATATGTCTCAGTTTTCGTACCCTGGTACTCGGGTGCAACATTCCAGACGCTTTACTAACACTCTCCCGACTTGGAGAGTCAGTCCCTTTAACCTCCTGTTTGGCCCAGTTTGCAATTTCTGCGGAAGATGAACAGGAATAGCGAGAACCAATGAGAGACTAGCTGGAGGTGTCTGGACGGGCAAATTTAACTCTCATTTCCCACCAGGAAGAGGAAATAACCAAAGGCTCAGCGTGCCGTGCCGGAACCAGATTAGGGCCTGAAGCCATCCTGCGGTGTTGCGGCCAGCTCACAAGAAAACGAGTTGAAGAAAGGAGCTCAGGGGCACTGTAATTCACAAACCTGCAGAGTTATAAATGACAACTATCGTCCAAAAATATACTGAAGTAAGGCTGCCAAGAGGACTTGAAAGCGGGGCAGAATTGCAGGAAACCGATTTCAGGAGGTAGACTGGAATTGCATTGAAAGCATAGGAAAAGAGGCAGAACGTCCACAATGATGCACTTGGCCAAAAAGGGCGTATGCGTTTTTTCCTGAATATATTCAGGAAAAAACGCATACGCCCTTTTTGGCCAACCAAGCAAGCTTGCAAAGGAAATCTGCACTACAATGAAGTCTCACTTCCCCCCGGTCAAAAGGGCCATCTGAAAAAAGTGTAAAATCCAGAAAGGCAGGACAGGCCATGGAGAACTGGGAGCCTTGTTATGCTGATGGGCGGGATGTAAATTGCCAACAGACACTCGGGAGAAGTGTATGGTGTTTCCTGAAACATCTAAAAAACAAAGCAACAGAGCCTAGGGCACTTCCACTTATGGTCCTATAGCTTAGGGAAATTAAAATCAAAAAGATACAGCCACCCCAATGTTTGGGACGCCTCTATTTACAAGAACCTCGTTTACCGTACAAGTTCAATATCACAGAAAGTGAAAAATGGATAAAGAACTTGTGGTACTTACGTACAATGCAGTATCACTCAGCAGTGAAATCTATGTCATCAGGCCCGTAGCAGCACAATGAGTGGATTCAGGTACGATGATTCTAACTGAAATAAGTCACACAGAAAAAGAAACATCATAAGATATCAGTAATACACGGAATGTAAACTTGGCTACACAGGAACTGAATTACAGAACAGAACAGGGTCTCAAATTTAGAAAACCAACTTATGCTTGTTTAAGGGGAAAGGTGAGTTGGGGTGCTGCATAAAACCAGAGATTGAAATGAGCACAGATAAAGTTCCTTAAGCCAAATATGGAATAGACAAGAGCTACTCCTTGCTCAACGAAATGGACTCAACACCGCATATTAAACGCCTAAGAGTGTACCTGACTCTTAAGTATCTTAAAACCTATGGATTGCTATGTCTCCGAAAGAGAATCAAGCATGTGTACAGGGACGTAAACGCAGCAGTGATAGGATTGGAGAGGTTCGGTGAGCAAATGAAGACCCTTTGAAGTCATATTGCATGGTACCCATTCCACGGGTTTCAACTACCCAGGTTTAAGGTATTCTTCCTTCAGCTAAAACATGCATGTGGAACCTAGAGTATGATCAACCATGTGATCGGGAGACGTGTTCAAATATATCTCAGTTTTCGTACCCTGGTACTTGGGTGCAACATTCCAGACGCTTTACTAACACTCTCCCGACTTGGAGAGTCAGTCCCTTTAACCTCCTGTTTGGCCCAGTTTGCAATTTCTGCGGAAGATGAACAGGAATAGCGAGAACCAATGAGAGACTAGCTGGAGGTGTCTGGACGGGCAAATTTAACTCTCATTTCCCACCAGGAAGAGGAAATAACCAAAGGCTCAGCGTGCCGTGCCGGAACCAGATTAGGGCCTGAAGCCATCCTGCGGTGTTGCGGCCAGCTCACAAGAAAGCGAGTTGAAGAAAGGAGCTCAGGGGCACTGTAATTCACAAACCTGCAGAGTTATAAATGACAACTATCGTCCAAAAATATACTGAAGTAAGGCTGCCAAGAGGACTTGAAAGCGGGGCAGAATTGCAGGAAACCGATTTCAGGAGGTAGACTGGAATTGCATTGAAAGCATACGAAAAGAGGCAGAACGTCCACAATGATGCACTTGGCCAAAAAGGGCGTATGCGTTTTTTCCTGAATATATTCAGGAAAAAACGCATACGCCCTTTTTGGCCAACCAAGCAAGCTTGCAAAGGAAATCTGCACTACAATGAAGTCTCACTTCCCCCCGGTCAAAAGGGCCATCTGAAAAAAGTGTAAAATCCAGAAAGGCAGGACAGGCCATGGAGAACTGGGAGCCTTGTTATGCTGATGGGCGGGATGTCAATTGCCAACAGACACTCGGGAGAAGTGTATGGTGTTTCCTGAAACATCTAAAAAACAAAGCAACAGAGCCTAGGGCACTTCCACTTATGGTCCTATAGCTTAGGGAAATTAAAATCAAAAAGATACAGCCACCCCAATGTTTGGGACGCCTCTGTTTACAAGAACCTCGTTTACCGTACAAGTTCAATATCACAGAAAGTGAAAAATGGATAAAGAACTTGTGGTACTTACGTACAATGCAGTATCACTCAGCAGTGAAATCTATGTCATCAGGCCCGTAGCAGCACAATGAGTGGATTCAGGTACGATGATTCTAACTGAAATAAGTCACACAGAAAAAGAAACATCATAAGATATCAGTAATACACGGAATGTAAACTTGGCTACACAGGAACTGAATTACAGAACAGAACAGGGTCTCAAATTTAGAAAACCAACTTATGCTTGTTTAAGGGGAAAGGTGAGTTGGGGTGCTGCATAAAACCAGAGATTGAAATGAGCACAGATAAAGTTCCTTAAGCCAAATATGGAATAGACAAGAGCTACTCCTTGCTCAACGAAATGGACTCAACACCGCATATTAAACGCCTAAGAATGTACCTGACTCTTAAGTATCTTAAAACCTATGGATTGCTATGTCTCCGAAAGAGAATCAAGCATGTGTACAGGGACATAAACGCAGCAGTGATAGGATTGGAGAGGTTCGGTGAGCAAATGAAGACCCTTTGAAGTCATATTGCATGGTACCCATTCCACGGGTTTCAACTACCCAGGTTTAAGGTATTCTTCCTTCAGCTAAAACATGCATGTGGAACCTAGAGTATGATCAACCATGTGATCGGGAGACGTGTTCAAATATGTCTCAGTTTTCGTACCCTGGTACTCAGGTGCAACATTCCAGACGCTTTACTAACACTCTCCCGACTTGGAGAGTCAGTCCCTTTAACCTCCTGTTTGGCCCAGTTTGCAATTTCTGCGGAAGATGAACAGGAATAGCGAGAACCAATGGGAGACTAGCTGGAGGTGTCTGGACGGGCAAATTTAACTCTCATTTCCCACCAGGAAGAGGAAATAACCAAAGGCTCAGCGTGCCGTGCCGGAACCAGATTAGGGCCTGAAGCCATCCTGCGGTGTTGCGGCCAGCTCACAAGAAAGCGAGTTGAAGAAAGGAGCTCAGGGGCACTGTAATTCACAAACCTGCAGAGTTATAAATGACAACTATCGTCCAAAAATATACTGAAGTAAGGCTGCCAAGAGGACTTGAAAGCGGGGCAGAATTGCAGGAAACCGATTTCAGGAGGTAGACTGGAATTGCATCGAAAGCATAGGAAAAGAGGCAGAACGTCCACAATGATGCACTTGGCCAAAAAGGGCGTATGCGTTTTTTCCTGAATATATTCAGGAAAAAACGCATACGCCCTTTTTGGCCAACCAAGCAAGCTTGCAAAGGAAATCTGAACTACAATGAAGTCTCACTTCCCCCCGGTCAAAAGGGCCATCTGAAAAAAGTGTAAAATCCAGAAAGGCAGGACAGGCCATGGAGAACTGGGAGCCTTGTTATGCTGATGGGCGGGATGTAAATTGCCAACAGACACTCGGGAGAAGTGTATGGTGTTTCCTGAAACATCTAAAAAACAAAGCAACAGAGCCTAGGGCACTTCCACTTATGGTCCTATAGCTTAGGGAAATTAAAATCAAAAAGATACAGCCACCCCAATGTTTGGGACGCCTCTGTTTACAAGAACCTCGTTTACCGTACAAGTTCAATATCACAGAAAGTGAAAAATGGATAAAGAACTTGTGGTACTTACGTACAATGCAGTATCACTCAGCAGTGAAATCTATGTCATCAGGCACGTAGCAGCACAATGAGTGAATTCAGGTACGATGATTCTAACTGAAATAAGTCACACAGAAAAAGAAACATCATAAGATATCAGTAATACACGGAATGTAAACTTGGCTACACAGGAACTGAATTACAGAACAGAACAGGGTCTCAAATTTAGAAAACCAACTTATGCTTGTTTAAGGGGAAAGGTGAGTTGGGGTGCTGCATAAAACCAGAGATTGAAATGAGCACAGATAAAGTTCCTTAAGCCAAATATGGAATAGACAAGAGCTACTCCTTGCTCAACGAAATGGACTCAACACCGCATATTAAACGCCTAAGAGTGTACCTGACTCTTAAGTATCTTAAAACCTATGGATTGCTATGTCTCCGAAAGAGAATCAAGCATGTGTACAGGGACATAAACGCAGCAGTGATAGGATTGGAGAGGTTCGGTGAGCAAATGAAGACCCTTTGAAGTCATATTGCATGGTACCCATTCCACGGGTTTCAACTACCCAGGTTTAAGGTATTCTTCCTTCAGCTAAAACATCCATGTGGAACCTAGAGTATGATCAACCATGTGATCGGGAGACGTGTTCAAATATATCTCAGTTTTCGTACCCTGGTACTCGGGTGCAACATTCCAGACGCTTTACTAACACTCTCCCGACTTGGAGAGTCAGTCCCTTTAACCTCCTGTTTGGCCCAGTTTGCAATTTCTGCGGAAGATGAACAGGAATAGCGAGAACCAATGAGAGACTAGCTGGAGGTGTCTGGACGGGCAAATTTAACTCTCATTTCCCACCAGGAAGAGGAAATAACCAAAGGCTCAGCGTGCCGTGCCGGAACCAGATTAGGGCCTGAAGCCATCCTGCGGTGTTGCGGCCAGCTCACAAGAAAGCGAGTTGAAGAAAGGAGCTCAGGGGCACTGTAATTCACAAACCTGCAGAGTTATAAATGACAACTATCGTCCAAAAATATACTGAAGTAAGGCTGCCAAGAGGACTTGAAAGCGGGGCAGAATTGCAGGAAACCGATTTCAGGAGGTAGACTGGAATTGCATTGAAAGCATAGGAAAAGAGGCAGAACGTCCACAATGATGCACTTGGCCAAAAAGGGCGTATGCGTTTTTTCCTGAATATATTCAGGAAAAAACGCATACGCCCTTTATGGCCAACCAAGCAAGCTTGCAAAGGAAATCTGCACTACAATGAAGTCTCACTTCCCCCCGGTCAAAAGGGCCATCTGAAAAAAGTGTAAAATCCAGAAAGGCAGGACAGGCCATGGAGAACTGGGAGCCTTGTTATGCTGATGGGCGGGATGTAAATTGCCAACAGACACTTGGGAGAAGTGTATGGTGTTTCCTGAAACATCTAAAAAACAAAGCAACAGAGCCTAGGGCACTTCCACTTATGGTCCTATAGCTTAGGGAAATTAAAATCAAAAAGATACAGCCACCCCAATGTTTGGGACGCCTCTGTTTACAAGAACCTCGTTTACCGTACAAGTTCAATATCACAGAAAGTGAAAAATGGATAAAGAACTTGTGGTACTTACGTACAATGCAGTATCACTCAGCAGTGAAATCTATGTCATCAGGCCCGTAGCAGCACAATGAGTGGATTCAGGTACGATGATTCTAACTGAAATAAGTCACACAGAAAAAGAAACATCATAAGATATCATTAATACACGGAATGTAAACTTGGCTACACAGGAACTGAATTACAGAACAGAACAGGGTCTCAAATTTAGAAAACCAACTTATGCTTGTTTAAGGGGAAAGGTGAGTTGGGGTGCTGCATAAAACCAGAGATTGAAATGAGCACAGATAAAGTTCCTTAAGCCAAATATGGAATAGACAAGAGCTACTCCTTGCTCAACAAAATGGACTCAACACCGCATATTAAACGCCTAAGAATGTACCTGAATAGTAAGTATCTTAAAACCTATGGATTGCTATGTCTCCGAAAGAGAATCAAGCATGTGTACAGGGACATAAACGCAGCAGTGATAGGATGGAGAGGTTCGGTGAGCAAATGAAGACCCTTTGAAGTCATATTGCATGGTACCCATTCCACGGGTTTCAACTACCCAGGTTTAAGGTATTCTTCCTTCAGCTAAAACATGCATGTGGAACCTAGAGTATGATCAACCATGTGATCGGGAGACGTGTTCAAATATGTCTCAGTTTTCGTACCCTGGTACTCGGGTGCAACATTCCAGACGCTTTACTAACACTCTCCCGACTTGGAGAGTCAGTCCCTTTAACCTCCTGTTTGGCCCAGTTTGCAATTTCTGCGGAAGATGAACAGGAATAGCGAGAACCAATGAGAGACTAGCTGGAGGTGTCTGGACGGGCAAATTTAACTCTCATTTCCCACCAGGAAGAGGAAATAACCAAAGGCTCAGCGTGCCGTGCCGGAACCAGATTAGGGCCTGAAGCCATCCTGCGGTGTTGCGGCCAGCTCACAAGAAAACGAGTTGAAGAAAGGAGCTCAGGGGCACTGTAATTCACAAACCTGCAGAGTTATAAATGACAACTATCGTCCAAAAATATACTGAAGTAAGGCTGCCAAGAGGACTTGAAAGCGGGGCAGAATTGCAGGAAACCGATTTCAGGAGGTAGACTGGAATTGCATTGAAAGCATAGGAAAAGAGGCAGAACGTCCACAATGATGCACTTGGCCAAAAAGGGCGTATGCGTTTTTTCCTGAATATATTCAGGAAAAAACGCATACGCCCTTTTTGGCCAACCAAGCAAGCTTGCAAAGGAAATCTGCACTACAATGAAGTCTCACTTCCCCCCGGTCAAAAGGGCCATCTGAAAAAAGTGTAAAATCCAGAAAGGCAGGACAGGCCATGGAGAACTGGGAGCCTTGTTATGCTGATGGGCGGGATGTAAATTGCCAACAGACACTCGGGAGAAGTGTATGGTGTTTCCTGAAACATCTAAAAAACAAAGCAACAGAGCCTAGGGCACTTCCACTTATGGTCCTATAGCTTAGGGAAATTAAAATCAAAAAGATACAGCCACCCCAATGTTTGGGACGCCTCTGTTTACAAGAACCTCGTTTACCGTACAAGTTCAATATCACAGAAAGTGAAAAATGGATAAAGAACTTGTGGTACTTACGTACAATGCAGTATCACTCAGCAGTGAAATCTATGTCATCAGGCCCGTAGCAGCACAATGAGTGGATTCAGGTACGATGATTCTAACTGAAATAAGTCACACAGAAAAAGAAACATCATAAGATATCAGTAATACACGGAATGTAAACTTGGCTACACAGGAACTGAATTACAGAACAGAACAGGGTCTCAAATTTAGAAAACCAACTTATGCTTGTTTAAGGGGAAAGGTGAGTTGGGGTGCTGCATAAAACCAGAGATTGAAATGAGCACAGATAAAGTTCCTTAAGCCAAATATGGAATAGACAAGAGCTACTCCTTGCTCAACGAAATGGACTCAACACCGCATATTAAACGCCTAAGAGTGTACCTGACTCTTAAGTATCTTAAAACCTATGGATTGCTATGTCTCCGAAAGAGAATCAAGCATGTGTACAGGGACGTAAACGCAGCAGTGATAGGATTGGAGAGGTTCGGTGAGCAAATGAAGACCCTTTGAAGTCATATTGCATGGTACCCATTCCACGGGTTTCAACTACCCAGGTTTAAGGTATTCTTCCTTCAGCTAAAACATGCATGTGGAACCTAGAGTATGATCAACCATGTGATCGGGAGACGTGTTCAAATATATCTCAGTTTTCGTACCCTGGTACTCGGGTGCAACATTCCAGACGCTTTACTAACACTCTCCCGACTTGGAGAGTCAGTCCCTTTAACCTCCTGTTTGGCCCAGTTTGCAATTTCTGCGGAAGATGAACAGGAATAGCGAGAACCAATGAGAGACTAGCTGGAGGTGTCTGGACGGGCAAATTTAACTCTCATTTCCCACCAGGAAGAGGAAATAACCAAAGGCTCAGCGTGCCGTGCCGGAACCAGATTAGGGCCTGAAGCCATCCTGCGGTGTTGCGGCCAGCTCACAAGAAAGCGAGTTGAAGAAAGGAGCTCAGGGGCACTGTAATTCACAAACCTGCAGAGTTATAAATGACAACTATCGTCCAAAAATATACTGAAGTAAGGCTGCCAAGAGGACTTGAAAGCGGGGCAGAATTGCAGGAAACCGATTTCAGGAGGTAGACTGGAATTGCATTGAAAGCATACGAAAAGAGGCAGAACGTCCACAATGATGCACTTGGCCAAAAAGGGCGTATGCGTTTTTTCCTGAATATATTCAGGAAAAAACGCATACGCCCTTTTTGGCCAACCAAGCAAGCTTGCAAAGGAAATCTGCACTACAATGAAGTCTCACTTCCCCCCGGTCAAAAGGGCCATCTGAAAAAAGTGTAAAATCCAGAAAGGCAGGACAGGCCATGGAGAACTGGGAGCCTTGTTATGCTGATGGGCGGGATGTAAATTGCCAACAGACACTCGGGAGAAGTGTATGGTGTTTCCTGAAACATCTAAAAAACAAAGCAACAGAGCCTAGGGCACTTCCACTTATGGTCCTATAGCTTAGGGAAATTAAAATCAAAAAGATACAGCCACCCCAATGTTTGGGACGCCTCTGTTTACAAGAACCTCGTTTACCGTACAAGTTCAATATCACAGAAAGTGAAAAATGGATAAAGAACTTGTGGTACTTACGTACAATGCAGTATCACTCAGCAGTGAAATCTATGTCATCAGGCCCGTAGCAGCACAATGAGTGGATTCAGGTACGATGATTCTAACTGAAATAAGTCACACAGAAAAAGAAACATCATAAGATATCAGTAATACACGGAATGTAAACTTGGCTACACAGGAACTGAATTACAGAACAGAACAGGGTCTCAAATTTAGAAAACCAACTTATGCTTGTTTAAGGGGAAAGGTGAGTTGGGGTGCTGCATAAAACCAGAGATTGAAATGAGCACAGATAAAGTTCCTTAAGCCAAATATGGAATAGACAAGAGCTACTCCTTGCTCAACGAAATGGACTCAACACCGCATATTAAACGCCTAAGAATGTACCTGACTCTTAAGTATCTTAAAACCTATGGATTGCTATGTCTCCGAAAGAGAATCAAGCATGTGTACAGGGACGTAAACGCAGCAGTGATAGGATTGGAGAGGTTCGGTGAGCAAATGAAGACCCTTTGAAGTCATATTGCATGGTACCCATTCCACGGGTTTCAACTACCCAGGTTTAAGGTATTCTTCCTTCAGCTAAAACATGCATGTGGAACCTAGAGTATGATCAACCATGTGATCGGGAGACGTGTTCAAATATGTCTCAGTTTTCGTACCCTGGTACTCGGGTGCAACATTCCAGACGCTTTACTAACACTCTCCCGACTTGGAGAGTCAGTCCCTTTAACCTCCTGTTTGGCCCAGTTTGCAATTTCTGCGGAAGATGAACAGGAATAGCGAGAACCAATGAGAGACTAGCTGGAGGTGTCTGGACGGGCAAATTTAACTCTCATTTCCCACCAGGAAGAGGAAATAACCAAAGGCTCAGCGTGCCGTGCCGGAACCAGATTAGGGCCTGAAGCCATCCTGCGGTGTTGCGGCCAGCTCACAAGAAAACGAGTTGAAGAAAGGAGCTCAGGGTCACTGTAATTCACAAACCTGCAGAGTTATAAATGACAACTATCGTCCAAAAATATACTGAAGTAAGGCTGCCAAGAGGACTTGAAAGCGGGGCAGAATTGCAGGAAACCGATTTCAGGAGGTAGACTGGAATTGCATCGAAAGCATAGGAAAAGAGGCAGAACGTCCACAATGATGCACTTGGCCAAAAAGGGCGTATGCGTTTTTTCCTGAATATATTCAGGAAAAAACGCATACGCCCTTTTTGGCCAACCAAGCAAGCTTGCAAAGGAAATCTGCACTACAATGAAGTCTCACTTCCCCCCGGTCAAAAGGGCCATCTGAAAAAAGTGTAAAATCCAGAAAGGCAGGACAGGCCATGGAGAACTGGGAGCCTTGTTATGCTGATGGGCGGGATGTAAATTGCCAACAGACACTCGGGAGAAGTGTATGGTGTTTCCTGAAACATCTAAAAAACAAAGCAACAGAGCCTAGGGCACTTCCACTTATGGTCCTATAGCTTAGGGAAATTAAAATCAAAAAGATACAGCCACCCCAATGTTTGGGACGCCTCTGTTTACAAGAACCTCGTTTACCGTACAAGTTCAATATCACAGAAAGTGAAAAATGGATAAAGAACTTGTGGTACTTACGTACAATGCAGTATCACTCAGCAGTGAAATCTATGTCATCAGGCCCGTAGCAGCACAATGAGTGGATTCAGGTACGATGATTCTAACTGAAATAAGTCACACAGAAAAAGAAACATCATAAGATATCAGTAATACACGGAATGTAAACTTGGCTACACAGGAACTGAATTACAGAACAGAACAGGGTCTCAAATTTAGAAAACCAACTTATGCTTGTTTAAGGGTAAAGGTGAGTTGGGGTGCTGCATAAAACCAGAGATTGAAATGAGCACAGATAAAGTTCCTTAAGCCAAATATGGAATAGACAAGAGCTACTCCTTGCTCAACGAAATGGACTCAACACCGCATATTAAACGCCTAAGAGTGTACCTGACTCTTAAGTATCTTAAAACCTATGGATTGCTATGTCTCCGAAAGAGAATCAAGCATGTGTACAGGGACATAAACGCAGCAGTGATAGGATTGGAGAGGTTCGGTGAGCAAATGAAGACCCTTTGAAGTCATATTGCATGGTACCCATTCCACGGGTTTCAACTACCCAGGTTTAAGGTATTCTTCCTTCAGCTAAAACATGCATGTGGAACCTAGAGTATGATCAACCATGTGATCGGGAGACGTGTTCAAATATGTCTCAGTTTTCGTACCCTGGTACTCGGGTGCAACATTCCAGACGCTTTACTAACACTCTCCCGACTTGGAGAGTCAGTCCCTTTAACCTCCTGTTTGGCCCAGTTTGCAATTTCTGCGGAAGATGAACAGGAATAGCGAGAACCAATGAGAGACTAGCTGGAGGTGTCTGGACGGGCAAATTTAACTCTCATTTCCCACCAGGAAGAGGAAATAACCAAAGGCTCAGCGTGCCGTGCCGGAACCAGATTAGGGCCTGAAGCCATCCTGCGGTGTTGCGGCCAGCTCACAAGAAAACGAGTTGAAGAAAGGAGCTCAGGGGCACTGTAATTCACAAACCTGCAGAGTTATAAATGACAACTATCGTCCAAAAATATACTGAAGTAAGGCTGCCAAGAGGACTTGAAAGCGGGGCAGAATTGCAGGAAACCGATTTCAGGAGGTAGACTGGAATTGCATCGAAAGCATAGGAAAAGAGGCAGAACGTCCACAATGATGCACTTGGCCAAAAAGGGCGTATGCGTTTTTTCCTCAGGAAAAAACGCATACGCCCTTTTTGGCCAACCAAGCAAGCTTGCAAAGGAAATCTGCACTACAATGAAGTCTCACTTCCCCCCGGTCAAAAGGGCCATCTGAAAAAAGTGTAAAATCCAGAAAGGCAGGACAGGCCATGGAGAACTGGGAGCCTTGTTATGCTGATGGGCGGGATGTAAATTGCCAACAGACACTCGGGAGAAGTGTATGGTGTTTCCTGAAACATCTAAAAAACAAAGCAACAGAGCCTAGGGCACTTCCACTTATGGTCCTATAGCTTAGGGAAATTAAAATCAAAAAGATACAGCCACCCCAATGTTTGGGACGCCTCTGTTTACAAGAACCTCGTTTACCGTACAAGTTCAATATCACAGAAAGTGAAAAATGGATAAAGAACTTGTGGTACTTACGTACAATGCAGTATCACTCAGCAGTGAAATCTATGTCATCAGGCCCGTAGCAGCACAATGAGTGGATTCAGGTACGATGATTCTAACTGAAATAAGTCACACAGAAAAAGAAACATCATAAGATATCAGTAATACACGGAATGTAAACTTGGCTACACAGGAACTGAATTACAGAACAGAACAGGGTCTCAAATTTAGAAAACCAACTTATGCTTGTTTAAGGGGAAAGGTGAGTTGGGGTGCTGCATAAAACCAGAGATTGAAATGAGCACAGATAAAGTTCCTTAAGCCAAATATGGAATAGACAAGAGCTACTCCTTGCTCAACGAAATGGACTCAACACCGCATATTAAACGCCTAAGAATGTACCTGACTCTTAAGTATCTTAAAACCTATGGATTGCTATGTCTCCGAAAGAGAATCAAGCATGTGTACAGGGACGTAAACGCAGCAGTGATAGGATTGGAGAGGTTCGGTGAGCAAATGAAGACCCTTTGAAGTCATATTGCATGGTACCCATTCCACGGGTTTCAACTACCCAGGTTTAAGGTATTCTTCCTTCAGCTAAAACATGCATGTGGAACCTAGAGTATGATCAACCATGTGATCGGGAGACGTGTTCAAATATGTCTCAGTTTTCGTACCCTGGTACTCGGGTGCAACATTCCAGACGCTTTACTAACACTCTCCCGACTTGGAGAGTCAGTCCCTTTAACCTCCTGTTTGGCCCAGTTTGCAATTTCTGCGGAAGATGAACAGGAATAGCGAGAACCAATGAGAGACTAGCTGGAGGTGTCTGGACGGGCAAATTTAACTCTCATTTCCCACCAGGAAGAGGAAATAACCAAAGGCTCAGCGTGCCGTGCCGGAACCAGATTAGGGCCTGAAGCCATCCTGCGGTGTTGCGGCCAGCTCACAAGAAAACGAGTTGAAGAAAGCAGCTCAGGGGCACTGTAATTCACAAACCTGCAGAGTTATAAATGACAACTATCGTCCAAAAATATACTGAAGTAAGGCTGCCAAGAGGACTTGAAAGCGGGGCAGAATTGCAGGAAACCGATTTCAGGAGGTAGACTGGAATTGCATTGAAAGCATAGGAAAAGAGGCAGAACGTCCACAATGATGCACTTGGCCAAAAAGGGCGTATGCGTTTTTTTCTGAATATATTCAGGAAAAAACGCATACGCCCTTTTTGGCCAACCAAGCAAGCTTGCAAAGGAAATCTGCACTACAATGAAGTCTCACTTCCCCCCGGTCAAAAGGGCCATCTGAAAAAAGTGTAAAATCCAGAAAGGCAGGACAGGCCATGGAGAACTGGGAGCCTTGTTATGCTGATGGGCGGGATGTAAATTGCCAACAGACACTCGGGAGAAGTGTATGGTGTTTCCTGAAACATCTAAAAAACAAAGCAACAGAGCCTAGGGCACTTCCACTTATGGTCCTATAGCTTAGGGAAATTAAAATCAAAAAGATACAGCCACCCCAATGTTTGGGACGCCTCTGTTTACAAGAACCTCGTTTACCGTACAAGTTCAATATCACAGAAAGTGAAAAATGGATAAAGAACTTGTGGTACTTACGTACAATGCAGTATCACTCAGCAGTGAAATCTATGTCATCAGGCCCGTAGCAGCACAATGAGTGGATTCAGGTACGATGATTCTAACTGAAATAAGTCACACAGAAAAAGAAACATCATAAGATATCAGTAATACACGGAATGTAAACTTGGCTACACAGGAACTGAATTACAGAACAGAACAGGGTCTCAAATTTAGAAAACCACCTTATGCTTGTTTAAGGGTAAAGGTGAGTTGGGGTGCTGCATAAAACCAGAGATTGAAATGAGCACAGATAAAGTTCCTTAAGCCAAATATGGAATAGACAAGAGCTACTCCTTGCTCAACGAAATGGACTCAACACCGCATATTAAACGCCTAAGAATGTACCTGACTCTTAAGTATCTTAAAACCTATGGATTGCTATGTCTCCGAAAGAGAATCAAGCATGTGTACAGGGACGTAAACGCAGCAGTGATAGGATTGGAGAGGTTCGGTGAGCAAATGAAGACCCTTTGAAGTCATATTGCATGGTACCCATTCCACGGGTTTCAACTACCCAGGTTTAAGGTATTCTTCCTTCAGCTAAAACATGCATGTGGAACCTAGAGTATGATCAACCATGTGATCGGGAGACGTGTTCAAATATGTCTCAGTTTTCGTACCCTGGTACTCGGGTGCAACATTCCAGACGCTTTACTAACACTCTCCCGACTTGGAGAGTCAGTCCCTTTAACCTCCTGTTTGGCCCAGTTTGCAATTTCTGCGGAAGATGAACAGGAATAGCGAGAACCAATGAGAGACTAGCTGGAGGTGTCTGGACGGGCAAATTTAACTCTCATTTCCCACCAGGAAGAGGAAATAACCAAAGGCTCAGCGTGCCGTGCCGGAACCAGATTAGGGCCTGAAGCCATCCTGCGGTGTTGCGGCCAGCTCACAAGAAAACGAGTTGAAGAAAGGAGCTCAGGGGCACTGTAATTCACAAACCTGCAGAGTTATAAATGACAACTATCGTCCAAAAATATACTGAAGTAAGGCTGCCAAGAGGACTTGAAAGCGGGGCAGAATTGCAGGAAACCGATTTCAGGAGGTAGACTGGAATTGCATTGAAAGCATAGGAAAAGAGGCAGAACTTCCACAATGATGCACTTGGCCAAAAAGGGCGTATGCGTTTTTTCCTGAATATATTCAGGAAAAAACGCATACGCCCTTTTTGGGCAACCAAGCAAGCTTGCAAAGGAAATCTGCACTACAATGAAGTCTCACTTCCCCCCGGTCAAAAGGGCCATCTGAAAAATGTGTAAAATCCAGAAAGGCAGGACAGGCCATGGAGAACTGGGAGCCTTGTTATGCTGATGGGCGGGATGTAAATTGCCAACAGACACTCGGGAGAAGTGTATGGTGTTTCCTGAAACATCTAAAAAACAAAGCAACAGAGCCTAGGGCACTTCCACTTATGGTCCTATAGCTTTGGGAAATTAAAATCAAAAAGACACAGCCACCCCAATGTTTGGGACGCCTCTGTTTACAAGAACCTCGTTTACCGTACAAGTTCAATATCACAGAAAGTGAAAAATGGATAAAGAACTTGTGGTACTTACGTACAATGCAGTATCACTCAGCAGTGAAATCTATGTCATCAGGCCCGTAGCAGCACAATGAGTGGATTCAGGTACGATGATTCTAACTGAAATAAGTCACACAGAAAAAGAAACATCATAAGATATCAGTAATACACGGAATGTAAACTTGGCTACACAGGAACTGAATTACAGAACAGAACAGGGTCTCAAATTTAGAAAACCACCTTATGCTTGTTTAAGGTGAAAGGTGAGTTGGGGTGCTGCATAAAACCAGAGATTGAAATGAGCACAGATAAAGTTCCTTAAGCCAAATATGGAATAGACAAGAGCTACTCCTTGCTCAACGAAATGGACTCAACACCGCATATTAAACGCCTAAGAATGTACCTGACTCTTAAGTATCTTAAAACCTATGGATTGCTATGTCTCCGAAAGAGAATCAAGCATGTGTACAGGGACATAAACGCAGCAGTGATAGGATTGGAGAGGTTCGGTGAGCAAATGAAGACCCTTTGAAGTCATATTGCATGGTACCCATTCCACGGGTTTCAACTACCCAGGTTTAAGGTATTCTTCCTTCAGCTAAAACATGCATGTGGAACCTAGAGTATGATCAACCATGTGATCGGGAGACGTGTTCAAATATGTCTCAGTTTTCGTACCCTGGTACTCGGGTGCAACATTCCAGACGCTTTACTAACACTCTCCCGACTTGGAGAGTCAGTCCCTTTAACCTCCTGTTTGACCCAGTTTGCAATTTCTGCGGAAGATGAACAGGAATAGCGAGAACCAATGAGAGACTAGCTGCAGGTGTCTGGACGGGCAAATTTAACTCTCATTTCCCACCAGGAAGAGGAAATAACCAAAGGCTCAGCGTGCCGTGCCGGAACCAGATTAGGGCCTGAAGCCATCCTGCGGTGTTGCGGCCAGCTCACAAGAAAACGAGTTGAAGAAAGGAGCTCAGGGGCACTGTAATTCACAAACCTGCAGAGTTATAAATGACAACTATCGTCCAAAAATATACTGAAGTAAGGCTGCCAAGAGGACTTGAAAGCGGGGCAGAATTGCAGGAAACCGATTTCAGGAGGTAGACTGGAATTGCATTGAAAGCATAGGAAAAGAGGCAGAACGTCCACAATGATGCACTTGGCCAAAAAGGGCGTATGCGTTTTTTCCTGAATATATTCAGGAAAAAACGCATACGCCCTTTTTGGCCAACCAAGCAAGCTTGCAAAGGAAATCTGCACTACAATGAAGTCTCACTTCCCCCCGGTCAAAAGGGCCATCTGAAAAATGTGTAAAATCCAGAAAGGCAGGACAGGCCATGGAGAACTGGGAGCCTTGTTATGCTGATGGGCGGGATGTAAATTGCCAACAGACACTCGGGAGAAGTGTATGGTGTTTCCTGAAACATCTAAAAAACAAAGCAACAGAGCCTAGGGCACTTCCACTTATGGTCCTATAGCTTTGGGAAATTAAAATCAAAAAGATACAGCCACCCCAATGTTTGGGACGCCTCTGTTTACAAGAACCTCGTTTACCGTACAAGTTCAATATCACAGAAAGTGAAAAATGGATAAAGAACTTGTGGTACTTACGTACAATGCAGTATCACTCAGCAGTGAAATCTATGTCATCAGGCCCGTAGCAGCACAATGAGTGGATTCAGGTACGATGATTCTAACTGAAATAAGTCACACAGAAAAAGAAACATCATAAGATATCAGTAATACACGGAATGTAAACTTGGCTACACAGGAACTGAATTACAGAACAGAACAGGGTCTCAAATTTAGAAAACCACCTTATGCTTGTTTAAGGGTAAAGGTGAGTTGGGGTGCTGCATAAAACCAGAGATTGAAATGAGCACAGATAAAGTTCCTTAAGCCAAATATGGAATAGACAAGAGCTACTCCTTGCTCAACGAAATGGACTCAACACCGCATATTAAACGCCTAAGAATGTACCTGACTCTTAAGTATCTTAAAACCTATGGATTGCTATGTCTCCGAAAGAGAATCAAGCATGTGTACAGGGACATAAACGCAGCAGTGATAGGATTGGAGAGGTTCGGTGAGCAAATGAAGACCCTTTGAAGTCATATTGCATGGTACCCATTCCACGGGTTTCAACTACCCAGGTTTAAGGTATTCTTCCTTCAGCTAAAACATGCATGTGGAACCTAGAGTATGATCAACCATGTGATCGGGAGACGTGTTCAAATATGTCTCAGTTTTCGTACCCTGGTACTCGGGTGCAACATTCCAGACGCTTTACTAACACTCTCCCGACTTGGAGAGTCAGTCCCTTTAACCTCCTGTTTGGCCCAGTTTGCAATTTCTGCGGAAGATGAACAGGAATAGCGAGAACCAATGAGAGACTAGCTGGAGGTGTCTGGACGGGCAAATTTAACTCTCATTTCCCACCAGGAAGAGGAAATAACCAAAGGCTCAGCGTGCCGTGCCGGAACCAGATTAGGGCCTGAAGCGATCCTGCGGTGTTGCGGCCAGCTCACAAGAAAACGAGTTGAAGAAAGGAGCTCAGGGGCACTGTAATTCACAAACCTGCAGAGTTATAAATGACAACTATCGTCCAAAAATATACTGAAGTAAGGCTGCCAAGAGGACTTGAAAGCGGGGCAGAATTGCAGGAAACCGATTTCAGGAGGTAGACTGGAATTGCATTGAAAGCATAGGAAAAGAGGCAGAACGTCCACAATGATGCACTTGGCCAAAAAGGGCGTATGCGTTTTTTCCTGAATATATTCAGGAAAAAACGCATACGCCCTTTTTGGCCAACCAAGCAAGCTTGCAAAGGAAATCTGCACTACAATGAAGTCTCACTTCCCCCCGGTCAAAAGGGCCATCTGAAAAATGTGTAAAATCCAGAAAGGCAGGCCAGGCCATGGAGAACTGGGAGCCTTGTTATGCTGATGGGCGGGATGTAAATTGCCAACAGACACTCTGGAGAAGTGTATGGTGTTTCCTGAAACATCTAAAAAACAAAGCAACAGAGCCTAGGGCACTTCCACTTATGGTCCTATAGCTTTGGGAAATTAAAATCAAAAAGATACAGCCACCCCAATGTTTGGGACGCCTCTGTTTACAAGAACCTCGTTTACCGTACAAGTTCAATATCACAGAAAGTGAAAAATGGATAAAGAACTTGTGGTACTTACGTACAATGCAGTATCACTCAGCAGTGAAATCTATGTCATCAGGCCCGTAGCAGCACAATGAGTGGATTCAGGTACGATGATTCTAACTGAAATAAGTCACACAGAAAAAGAAACATCATAAGATATCAGTAATACACGGAATGTAAACTTGGCTACACAGGAACTGAATTACAGAACAGAACAGGGTCTCAAATTTAGAAAACCACCTTATGCTTGTTTAAGGGTAAAGGTGAGTTGGGGTGCTGCATAAAACCAGAGATTGAAATGAGCACAGATAAAGTTCCTTAAGCCAAATATGGAATAGACAAGAGCTACTCCTTGCTCAACGAAATGGACTCAACACCGCATATTAAACGCCTAAGAATGTACCTGACTCTTAAGTATCTTAAAACCTATGGATTGCTATGTCTCCGAAAGAGAATCAAGCATGTGTACAGGGACATAAACGCAGCAGTGATAGGATTGGAGAGGTTCGGTGAGCAAATGAAGACCCTTTGAAGTCATATTGCATGGTACCCATTCCACGGGTTTCAACTACCCAGGTTTAAGGTATTCTTCCTTCAGCTAAAACATGCATGTGGAACCTAGAGTATGATCAACCATGTGATCGGGAGACGTGTTCAAATATGTCTCAGTTTTCGTACCCTGGTACTCGGGTGCAACATTCCAGACGCTTTACTAACACTCTCCCGACTTGGAGAGTCAGTCCCTTTAACCTCCTGTTTGACCCAGTTTGCAATTTCTGCGGAAGATGAACAGGAATAGCGAGAACCAATGAGAGACTAGCTGGAGGTGTCTGGACGGGCAAATTTAACTCTCATTTCCCACCAGGAAGAGGAAATAACCAAAGGCTCAGCGTGCCGTGCCGGAACCAGATTAGGGCCTGAAGCCATCCTGTGGTGTTGCGGCCAGCTCACAAGAAAACGAGTTGAAGAAAGGAGCTCAGGGGCACTGTAATTCACAAACCTGCAGAGTTATAAATGACAGCTATCGTCCAAAAATATACTGAAGTAAGGCTGCCAAGAGGACTTGAAAGCGGGGCAGAATTGCAGGAAACCGATTTCAGGAGGTAGACTGGAATTGCATTGAAAGCATAGGAAAAGAGGCAGAACGTCCACAATGATGCACTTGGCCAAAAAGGGCGTATGCGTTTTTTCCTGAATATATTCAGGAAAAAACGCATACGCCCTTTTTGGCCAACCAAGCAAGCTTGCAAAGGAAATCTGCACTACAATGAAGTCTCACTTCCCCCCGGTCAAAAGGGCCATGTGAAAAAAGTGTAAAATCCAGAAAGGCAGGACAGGCCATGGAGAACTGGGAGCCTTGTTATGCTGATGGGCGGGATGTAAATTGCCAACAGACACTCGGGAGAAGTGTATGGTGTTTCCTGAAACGTCTAAAAAACAAAGCAACAGAGCCTAGGGCACTTCCACTTATGGTCCTATAGCTTAGGGAAATTAAAATCAAAAAGATACAGCCACCCCAATGTTTGGGACGCCTCTGTTTACAAGAACCTCGTTTACCGTACAAGTTCAATATCACAGAAAGTGAAAAATGGATAAAGAACTTGTGGTACTTACGTACAATGCAGTATCACTCAGCAGTGAAATCTATGTCATCAGGCCCGTAGCAGCACAATGAGTGGATTCAGGTACGATGATTCTAACTGAAATAAGTCACACAGAAAAAGAAACATCATAAGATATCAGTAATACACGGAATGTAAACTTGGCTACACAGGAACTGAATTACAGAACAGAACAGGGTCTCAAATTTAGAAAACCACCTTATGCTTGTTTAAGGGTAAAGGTGAGTTGGGGTGCTGCATAAAACCAGAGATTGAAATGAGCACAGATAAAGTTCCTTAAGCCAAATATGGAATAGACAAGAGCTACTCCTTGCTCAACGAAATGGACTCAACACCGCATATTAAACGCCTAAGAATGTACCTGACTCTTAAGTATCTTAAAACCTATGGATTGCTATGTCTCCGAAAGAGAATCAAGCATGTGTACAGGGACATAAACGCAGCAGTGATAGGATTGGAGAGGTTCGGTGAGCAAATGAAGACCCTTTGAAGTCATATTGCATGGTACCCATTCCACGGGTTTCAACTACCCAGGTTTAAGGTATTCTTCCTTCAGCTAAAACATGCATGTGGAACCTAGAGTATGATCAACCATGTGATCGGGAGACGTGTTCAAATATGTCTCAGTTTTCGTACCCTGGTACTCGGGTGCAACATTCCAGACGCTTTACTAACACTCTCCCGACTTGGAGAGTCAGTCCCTTTAACCTCCTGTTTGACCCAGTTTGCAATTTCTGCGGAAGATGAACAGGAATAGCGAGAACCAATGAGAGACTAGCTGGAGGTGTCTGGACGGGCAAATTTAACTCTCATTTCCCACCAGGAAGAGGAAATAACCAAAGGCTCAGCGTGCCGTGCCGGAACCAGATTAGGGCCTGAAGCCATCCTGTGGTGTTGCGGCCAGCTCACAAGAAAACGAGTTGAAGAAAGGAGCTCAGGGGCACTGTAATTCACAAACCTGCAGAGTTATAAATGACAGCTATCGTCCAAAAATATACTGAAGTAAGGCTGCCAAGAGGACTTGAAAGCGGGGCAGAATTGCAGGAAACCGATTTCAGGAGGTAGACTGGAATTGCATTGAAAGCATAGGAAAAGAGGCAGAACGTCCACAATGATGCACTTGGCCAAAAAGGGCGTATGCGTTTTTTCCTGAATATATTCAGGAAAAAACGCATACGCCCTTTTTGGCCAACCAAGCAAGCTTGCAAAGGAAATCTGCACTACAATGAAGTCTCACTTCCCCCCGGTCAAAAGGGCCATGTGAAAAAAGTGTAAAATCCAGAAAGGCAGGACAGGCCATGGAGAACTGGGAGCCTTGTTATGCTGATGGGCGGGATGTAAATTGCCAACAGACACTCGGGAGAAGTGTATGGTGTTTCCTGAAACGTCTAAAAAACAAAGCAACAGAGCCTAGGGCACTTCCACTTATGGTCCTATAGCTTAGGGAAATTAAAATCAAAAAGATACAGCCACCCCAATGTTTGGGACGCCTCTGTTTACAAGAACCTCGTTTACCGTACAAGTTCAATATCACAGAAAGTGAAAAATGGATAAAGAACTTGTGGTACTTACGTACAATGCAGTATCACTCAGCAGTGAAATCTATGTCATCAGGCCCGTAGCAGCACAATGAGTGGATTCAGGTACGATGATTCTAACTGAAATAAGTCACACAGAAAAAGAAACATCATAAGATATCAGTAATACACGGAATGTAAACTTGGCTACACAGGAACTGAATTACAGAACAGAACAGGGTCTCAAATTTCGAAAACCAACTTATGCTTGTTTAAGGGTAAAGGTGAGTTGGGGTGCTGCATAAAACCAGAGATTGAAATGAGCACAGATAAAGTTCCTTAAGCCAAATATGGAATAGACAAGAGCTACTCCTTGGTCAACGAAATGGACTCAACACCGCATATTAAACGCCTAAGAATGTACCTGAATAGTAAGTATCTTAAAACCTATGGATTGCTATGTCTCCGAAAGAGAATCAAGCATGTGTACAGGGACATAAACGCAGCAGTGATAGGATTGGAGAGGTTCGGTGAGCAAATGAAGACCCTTTGAAGTCATATTGCATGGTACCCATTCCACGGGTTTCAACTACCCAGGTTTAAGGTATTCTTCCTTCAGCTAAAACATGCATGTGGAACCTAGAGTATGATCAACCATGTGATCGGGAGACGTGTTCAAATATGTCTCAGTTTTCGTACCCTGGTACTCGGGTGCAACATTCCAGACGCTTTACTAACACTCTCCCGACTTGGAGAGTCAGTCCCTTTAACCTCCTGTTTGGCCCAGTTTGCAATTTCTGCGGAAGATGAACAGGAATAGCGAGAACCAATGAGAGACTAGCTGGAGGTGTCTGGACGGGCAAATTTAACTCTCATTTCCCACCAGGAAGAGGAAATAACCAAAGGCTCAGCGTGCCGTGCCGGAACCAGATTAGGGCCTGAAGCCATCCTGCGGTGTTGCGGCCAGCTCACAAGAAAGCGAGTTGAAGAAAGGAGCTCAGGGGCACTGTAATTCACAAACCTGCAGAGTTATAAATGACAACTATCGTCCAAAAATATACTGAAGTAAGGCTGCCAAGAGGACTTGAAAGCGGGGCAGAATTGCAGGAAACCGATTTCAGGAGGTAGACTGGAATTGCATTGAAAGCATAGGAAAAGAGGCAGAACGTCCACAATGATGCACTTGGCCAAAAAGGGCGTATGCGTTTTTTCCTGAATATATTCAGGAAAAAACGCATACGCCCTTTTTGGCCAACCAAGCAAGCTTGCAAAGGAAATCTGCACTACAATGAAGTCTCACTTCCCCCCGGTCAAAAGGGCCATCTGAAAAAAGTGTAAAATCCAGAAAGGCAGGACAGGCCATGGAGAACTGGGAGCCTTGTTATGCTGATGGGCGGGATGTCAATTGCCAACAGACACTCGGGAGAAGTGTATGGTGTTTCCTGAAACATCTAAAAAACAAAGCAACAGAGCCTAGGGCACTTCCACTTATGGTCCTATAGCTTAGGGAAATTAAAATCAAAAAGATACAGCCACCCCAATGTTTGGGACGCCTCTGTTTACAAGAACCTGGTTTACCGTACAAGTTCAATATCACAGAAAGTGAAAAATGGATAAAGAACTTGTGGTACTTACGTACAATGCAGTATCACTCAGCAGTGAAATCTATGTCATCAGGCCCGTAGCAGCACAATGAGTGGATTCAGGTACGATGATTCTAACTGAAATAAGTCACACAGAAAAAGAAACATCATAAGATATCAGTAATACATGGAATGTAAACTTGGCTACACAGGAACTGAATTACAGAACAGAACAGGGTCTCAAATGTAGAAAACCAACTTATGCTTGTTTAAGGAGAAAGGTGAGTTGGGGTGCTGCATAAAACCAGAGATTGAAATGAGCACAGATAAAGTTCCTTAAGCCAAATATGGAATAGACAAGAGCTACTCCTTGCTCAACGAAATGGACTCAACACCGCATATTAAACGCCTAAGAGTGTACCTGACTCTTAAGTATCTTAAAACCTATGGATTGCTATGTCTCCGAAAGAGAATCAAGCATGTGTACAGGGACATAAACGCAGCAGTGATAGGATTGGAGAGGTTCGGTGAGCAAATGAAGACCCTTTGAAGTCATATTGCATGGTACCCATTCCACGGGTTTCAACTACCCAGGTTTAAGGTATTCTTCCTTCAGCTAAAACATGCATGTGGAACCTAGAGTATGATCAACCATGTGATCGGGAGACGTGTTCAAATATGTCTCAGTTTTCGTACCCTGGTACTCGGGTGCAACATTCCAGACGCTTTACTAACACTCTCCCGACTTGGAGAGTCAGTCCCTTTAACCTCCTGTTTGGCCCAGTTTGCAATTTCTGCGGAAGATGAACAGGAAAAGCGAGAACCAATGAGAGACTAGCTGGAGGTGTCTGGACGGGCAAATTTAACTCTCATTTCCCACCAGGAAGAGGAAATAACCAAAGGCTCAGCGTGCCGTGCCGGAACCAGATTAGGGCCTGAAGCCATCCTGTGGTGTTGCGGCCAGCTCACAAGAAAACGAGTTGAAGAAAGGAGCTCAGGGGCACTGTAATTCACAAACCTGCAGAGTTATAAATGACAACTATCGTCCAAAAATATACTGAAGTAAGGCTGCCAAGAGGACTTGAAAGCGGGGCAGAATTGCAGGAAACCGATTTCAGGAGGTAGACTGGAATTGCATTGAAAGCATAGAAAAAGAGGCAGAACGTCCACAATGATGCACTTGGCCAAAAAGGGCGTATGCGTTTTTTCCTGAATATATTCAGGAAAAAACGCATACGCCCTTTTTGGCCAACCAAGCAAGCTTGCAAAGGAAATCTGCACTACAATGAAGTCTCACTTCCCCCCGGTCAAAAGGGCCATCTGAAAAAAGTGTAAAATCCAGAAAGGCAGGACAGGCCATGGAGAACTGGGAGCCTTGTTATACTGATGGGCGGGATGTACATTGCCAACAGACACTCGGGAGAAGTGTATGGTGTTTCCTGAAACATCTAAAAAACAAAGCAACAGAGCCTAGGGCACTTCCACTTAAGGTCCTATAGCTTAGGGAAATTAAAATCAAAAAGATACAGCCACCCCAATGTTTGGGACGCCTCTGTTTACAAGAACCTCGTTTACCGTACAAGTTCAATATCACAGAAAGTGAAAAATGGATAAAGAACTTGTGGTACTTACGTACAATGCAGTATCACTCAGCAGTGAAATCTATGTCATCAGGCCCGTAGCAGCACAATGAGTGGATTCAGGTACGATGATTCTAACTGAAATAAGTCACACAGAAAAAGAAACATCATAAGATATCAGTAATACACGGAATGTAAACTTGGCTACACAGGAACTGAATTACAGAACAGAACAGGGTCTCAAATTTAGAAAACCAACTTATGCTTGTTTAAGGGTAAAGGTGAGTTGGGGTGCTGCATAAAACCAGAGATTGAAATGAGCACAGATAAAGTTCCTTAAGCCAAATATGGAATAGACAAGAGCTACTCCTTGCTCAACGAAATGGACTCAACACCGCATATTAAACGCCTAAGAATGTACCTGACTCTTAAGTATCTTAAAACCTATGGATTGCTATGTCTCCGAAAGAGAATCAAGCATGTGTACAGGGACATAAACGCAGCAGTGATAGGATTGGAGAGGTTCGGTGAGCAAATGAAGACCCTTTGAAGTCATATTGCATGGTACCCATTCCACGGGTTTCAACTACCCAGGTTTAAGGTATTCTTCCTTCAGCTAAAACATGCATGTGGAACCTAGAGTATGATCAACCATGTGATCGGGAGACGTGTTCAAATATGTCTCAGTTTTCGTACCCTGGTACTCGGGTGCAACATTCCAGACGCTTTACTAACACTCTCCCGACTTGGAGAGTCAGTGCCTTTAACCTCCTGTTTGGCCCAGTTTGCAATTTCTGCGGAAGATGAACAGGAATAGCGAGAACCAATGAGAGACTAGCTGGAGGTGTCTGGACGGGCAAATTTAACTCTCATTTCCCACCAGGAAGAGGAAATAACCAAAGGCTCAGCGTGCCGTGCCGGAAACAGATTAGGGCCTGAAGCCATCCTGCAGTGTTGCGGCCAGCTCACAAGAAAGCGAGTTGAAGAAAGGAGCTCAGGGCACTGTAATTCACAAACCTGCAGAGTTATAAATGACAACTATCGTCCAAAAATATACTGAAGTAAGGCTGCCAAGAGGACTTGAAAGCGGGGCAGAATTGCAGGAAACCGATTTCAGGAGGTAGACTGGAATTGCATCGAAAGCATAGGAAAAGAGGCAGAACGTCCACAATGATGCACTTGGCCAAAAAGGGCGTATGCGTTTTTTCCTGAATATATTCAGGAAAAAACGCATACGCCCTTTTTGGCCAACCTAGCAAGCTTGCAAAGGAAATCTGCACTACAATGAAGTCTCACTTCCCCCCGGTCAAGAGGGCCATCTGAAAAAAGTGTAAAATCCAGAAAGGCAGGACAGGCCATGGAGAACTGGGAGCCTTGTTATGCTGATGGGCGGGATGTAAATTGCCAACAGACACTCGGGAGAAGTGTATGGTGTTTCCTGAAACGTCTAAAAAACAAAGCAACAGAGCCTAGGGCACTTCCACTTATGGTCCTATAGCTTAGGGAAATTAAAATCAAAAAGATACAGCCACCCCAATGTTTGGGACGCCTCTGTTTACAAGAACCTCGTTTACCGTACAAGTTCAATATCACAGAAAGTGAAAAATGGATAAAGAACTTGTGGTACTTACGTACAATGCAGTATCACTCAGCAGTGAAATCTATGTCATCAGGCCCGTAGCAGCACAATGAGTGGATTCAGGTACGATGATTCTAACTGAAATAAGTCACACAGAAAAAGAAACATCATAAGATATCAGTAATACACGGAATGTAAACTTGGCTACACAGGAACTGAATTACAGAACAGAACAGGGTCTCAAATTTAGAAAACCAACTTATGCTTGTTTAAGGGTAAAGGTGAGTTGGGGTGCTGCATAAAACCAGAGATTGAAATGAGCACAGATAAAGTTCCTTAAGCCAAATATGGAATAGACAAGAGCTACTCCTTGCTCAACGAAATGGACTCAACACCGCATATTAAACGCCTAAGAATGTACCTGACTCTTAAGTATCTTAAAACCTATGGATTGCTATGTCTCCGAAAGAGAATCAAGCATGTGTACAGGGACATAAACGCAGCAGTGATAGGATTGGAGAGGTTCGGTGAGCAAATGAAGACCCTTTGAAGTCATATTGCATGGTACCCATTCCACGGGTTTCAACTACCCAGGTTTAAGGTATTCTTCCTTCAGCTAAAACATGCATGTGGAACCTAGAGTATGATCAACCATGTGATCGGGAGACGTGTTCAAATATGTCTCAGTTTTCGTACCCTGGTACTCGGGTGCAACATTCCAGACGCTTTACTAACACTCTCCCGACTTGGAGAGTCAGTGCCTTTAACCTCCTGTTTGGCCCAGTTTGCAATTTCTGCGGAAGATGAACAGGAATAGCGAGAACCAATGAGAGACTAGCTGGAGGTGTCTGGACGGGCAAATTTAACTCTCATTTCCCACCAGGAAGAGGAAATAACCAAAGGCTCAGCGTGCCGTGCCGGAAACAGATTAGGGCCTGAAGCCATCCTGCAGTGTTGCGGCCAGCTCACAAGAAAGCGAGTTGAAGAAAGGAGCTCAGGGCACTGTAATTCACAAACCTGCAGAGTTATAAATGACAACTATCGTCCAAAAATATACTGAAGTAAGGCTGCCAAGAGGACTTGAAAGCGGGGCAGAATTGCAGGAAACCGATTTCAGGAGGTAGACTGGAATTGCATCGAAAGCATAGGAAAAGAGGCAGAACGTCCACAATGATGCACTTGGCCAAAAAGGGCGTATGCGTTTTTTCCTGAATATATTCAGGAAAAAACGCATACGCCCTTTTTGGCCAACCTAGCAAGCTTGCAAAGGAAATCTGCACTACAATGAAGTCTCACTTCCCCCCGGTCAAGAGGGCCATCTGAAAAAAGTGTAAAATCCAGAAAGGCAGGACAGGCCATGGAGAACTGGGAGCCTTGTTATGCTGATGGGCGGGATGTAAATTGCCAACAGACACTCGGGAGAAGTGTATGGTGTTTCCTGAAACGTCTAAAAAACAAAGCAACAGAGCCTAGGGCACTTCCACTTATGGTCCTATAGCTTAGGGAAATTAAAATCAAAAAGATACAGCCACCCCAATGTTTGGGACGCCTCTGTTTACAAGAACCTCGTTTACCGTACAAGTTCAATATCACAGAAAGTGAAAAATGGATAAAGAACTTGTGGTACTTACGTACAATGCAGTATCACTCAGCAGTGAAATCTATGTCATCAGGCCCGTAGCAGCACAATGAGTGGATTCAGGTACGATGATTCTAACTGAAATAAGTCACACAGAAAAAGAAACATCATAAGATATCAGTAATACACGGAATGTAAACTTGGCTACACAGGAACTGAATTACAGAACAGAACAGGGTCTCAAATTTAGAAAACCAACTTATGCTTGTTTAAGGGTAAAGGTGAGTTGGGGTGCTGCATAAAACCAGAGATTGAAATGAGCACAGATAAAGTTCCTTAAGCCAAATATGGAATAGACAAGAGCTACTCCTTGCTCAACGAAATGGACTCAACACCGCATATTAAACGCCTAAGAATGTACCTGACTCTTAAGTATCTTAAAACCTATGGATTGCTATGTCTCCGAAAGAGAATCAAGCATGTGTACAGGGACATAAACGCAGCAGTGATAGGATTGGAGAGGTTCGGTGAGCAAATGAAGACCCTTTGAAGTCATATTGCATGGTACCCATTCCACGGGTTTCAACTACCCAGGTTTAAGGTATTCTTCCTTCAGCTAAAACATGCATGTGGAACCTAGAGTATGATCAACCATGTGATCGGGAGACGTGTTCAAATATGTCTCAGTTTTCGTACCCTGGTACTCGGGTGCAACATTCCAGACGCTTTACTAACACTCTCCCGACTTGGAGAGTCAGTCCCTTTAACCTCCTGTTTGGCCCAGTTTGCAATTTCTGCGGAAGATGAACAGGAATAGCGAGAACCAATGAGAGACTAGCTGGAGGTGTCTGGACGGGCAAATTTAACTCTCATTTCCCACCAGGAAGAGGAAATAACCAAAGGCTCAGCGTGCCGTGCCGGAACCAGATTAGGGCCTGAAGCCATCCTGTGGTGTTGCGGCCAGCTCACAAGAAAACGAGTTGAAGAAAGGAGCTCAGGGGCACTGTAATTCACAAACCTGCAGAGTTATAAATGACAACTATCGTCCAAAAATATACTGACGTAAGGCTGCCAAGAGGACTTGAAAGCGGGGCAGAATTGCAGGAAACCGATTTCAGGAGGTAGACTGGAATTGCATTGAAAGCATAGGAAAAGAGGCAGAACGTCCACAATGATGCACTTGGCCAAAAAGGGCGTATGCGTTTTTTCCTGAATATATTCAGGAAAAAACGCATACGCCCTTTTTGGCCAACCAAGCAAGCTTGCAAAGGAAATCTGCACTACAATGAAGTCTCACTTCCCCCCGGTCAAAAGGGCCATCTGAAAAAAGTGTAAAATCCAGAAAGGCAGGACAGGCCATGGAGAACTGGGAGCCTTGTTATACTGATGGGCGGGATGTACATTGCCAACAGACACTCGGGAGAAGTGTATGGTGTTTCCTGAAACATCTAAAAAACAAAGCAACAGAGCCTAGGGCACTTCCACTTATGGTCCTATAGCTTAGGGAAATTAAAATCAAAAAGATACAGCCACCCCAATGTTTGGGACGCCTCTGTTTACAAGAACCTCGTTTACCGTACAAGTTCAATATCACAGAAAGTGAAAAATGGATAAAGAACTTGTGGTACTTACGTACAATGCAGTATCACTCAGCAGTGAAATCTATGTCATCAGGCCCGTAGCAGCACAATGAGTGGATTCAGGTACGATGATTCTAACTGAAATAAGTCACACAGAAAAAGAAACATCATAAGATATCAGTAATACACGGAATGTAAACTTGGCTACACAGGAACTGAATTACAGAACAGAACAGGGTCTCAAATTTAGAAAACCAACTTATGCTTGTTTAAGGGGAAAGGTGAGTTGGGGTGCTGCATAAAACCAGAGATTGAAATGAGCACAGATAAAGTTCCTTAAGCCAAATATGGAATAGACAAGAGCTACTCCTTGCTCAACGAAATGGACTCAACACCCCATATTAAACGCCTAAGAATGTACCTGACTCTTAAGTATCTTAAAACCTATGGATTGCTATGTCTCCGAAAGAGAATCAAGCATGTGTACAGGGACATAAACGCAGCAGTGATAGGATTGGAGAGGTTCGGTGAGCAAATGAAGACCCTTTGAAGTCATATTGCATGGTACCCATTCCACGGGTTTCAACTACCCAGGTTTAAGGTATTCTTCCTTCAGCTAAAACATGCATGTGGAACCTAGAGTATGATCAACCATGTGATCGGGAGACGTGTTCAAATATGTCTCAGTTTTCGTACCCTGGTACTCGGGTGCAACATTCCAGACGCTTTACTAACACTCTCCCGACTTGGAGAGTCAGTCCCTTTAACCTCCTGTTTGGCCCAGTTTGCAATTTCTGCGGAAGATGAACAGGAATAGCGAGAACCAATGAGAGACTAGCTGGAGGTGTCTGGACGGGCAAATTTAACTCTCATTTCCCACCAGGAAGAGGAAATAACCAAAGGCTCAGCGTGCCGTGCCGGAACCAGATTAGGGCCTGAAGCCATCTTGCGGTGTTGCGGCCAGCTCACAAGAAAACGAGTTGAAGAAAGGAGCTCAGGGGCACTGTAATTCACAAACCTGCAGAGTTATAAATGACAACTATCGTCCAAAAATATACTGACGTAAGGCTGCCAAGAGGACTTGAAAGCGGGGCAGAATTGCAGGAAACCGATTTCAGGAGGTAGACTGGAATTGCATTGAAAGCATAGGAAAAGAGGCAGAACGTCCACAATGATGCACTTGGCCAAAAAGGGCGTATGCGTTTTTTCCTGAATATATTCAGGAAAAAACGCATACGCCCTTTTTGGCCAACCAAGCAAGCTTGCAAAGGAAATCTGCACTACAATGAAGTCTCACTTCCCCCCGGTCAAAAGGGCCATCTGAAAAAAGTGTAAAATCCAGAAAGGCAGGACAGGCCATGGAGAACTGGGAGCCTTGTTATACTGATGGGCGGGATGTACATTGCCAACAGACACTCGGGAGAAGTGTATGGTGTTTCCTGAAACATCTAAAAAACAAAGCAACAGAGCCTAGGGCACTTCCACTTATGGTCCTATAGCTTAGGGAAATTAAAATCAAAAAGATACAGCCACCCCAATGTTTGGGACGCCTCTGTTTACAAGAACCTCGTTTACCGTACAAGTTCAATATCACAGAAAGTGAAAAATGGATAAAGAACTTGTGGTACTTACGTACAATGCAGTATCACTCAGCAGTGAAATCTATGTCATCAGGCCCGTAGCAGCACAATGAGTGGATTCAGGTACGATGATTCTAACTGAAATAAGTCACACAGAAAAAGAAACATCATAAGATATCAGTAATACACGGAATGTAAACTTGGCTACACAGGAACTGAATTACAGAACAGAACAGGGTCTCAAATTTAGAAAACCAACTTATGCTTGTTTAAGGGTAAAGGTGAGTTGGGGTGCTGCATAAAACCAGAGATTGAAATGAGCACAGATAAAGTTCCTTAAGCCAAATATGGAATAGACAAGAGCTACTCCTTGCTCAACGAAATGGACTCAACACCGCATATTAAACGCCTAAGAATGTACCTGACTCTTAAGTATCTTAAAACCTATGGATTGCTATGTCTCCGAAAGAGAATCAAGCATGTGTACAGGGACATAAACGCAGCAGTGATAGGATTGGAGAGGTTCGGTGAGCAAATGAAGACCCTTTGAAATCATATTGCATGGTACCCATTCCACGGGTTTCAACTACCCAGGTTTAAGGTATTCTTCCTTCAGCTAAAACATGCATGTGGAACCTAGAGTATGATCAACCATGTGATCGGGAGACGTGTTCAAATATGTCTCAGTTTTCGTACCCTGGTACTCGGGTGCAACATTCCAGACGCTTTACTAACACTCTCCCGACTTGGAGAGTCAGTGCCTTTAACCTCCTGTTTGGCCCAGTTTGCAATTTCTGCGGAAGATGAACAGGAATAGCGAGAACCAATGAGAGACTAGCTGGAGGTGTCTGGACGGGCAAATTTAACTCTCATTTCCCACCAGGAAGAGGAAATAACCAAAGGCTCAGCGTGCCGTGCCGGAACCAGATTAGGGCCTGAAGCCATCCTGCAGTGTTGCGGCCAGCTCACAAGAAAGCGAGTTGAAGAAAGGAGCTCAGGGCACTGTAATTCACAAACCTGCAGAGTTATAAATGACAACTATCGTCCAAAAATATACTGAAGTAAGGCTGCCAAGAGGACTTGAAAGCGGGGCAGAATTGCAGGAAACCGATTTCAGGAGGTAGACTGGAATTGCATTGAAAGCATAGGAAAAGAGGCAGAACGTCCACAATGATGCACTTGGCCAAAAAGGGCGTATGCGTTTTTTCCTGAATATATTCAGGAAAAAAACGCATACGCCCTTTTTGGCCAACCTAGCAAGCTTGCAAAGGAAATCTGCACTACAATGAAGTCTCACTTCCCCCCGGTCAAGAGGGCCATCTGAAAAAAGTGTAAAATCCAGAAAGGCAGGACAGGCCATGGAGAACTGGGAGCCTTGTTATGCTGATGGGCGGGATGTAAATTGCCAACAGACACTCGGGAGAAGTGTATGGTGTTTCCTGAAACGTCTAAAAAACAAAGCAACAGAGCTAGGGCACTTCCACTTATGGTCCTATAGCTTAGGGAAATTAAAATCAAAAAGATACAGCCACCCCAATGTTTGGGACGCCTCTGTTTACAAGAACCTCGTTTACCGTACAAGTTCAATATCACAGAAAGTGAAAAATGGATAAAGAACTTGTGGTACTTACGTACAATGCAGTATCACTCAGCAGTGAAATCTATGTCATCAGGCCCGTAGCAGCACAATGAGTGGATTCAGGTACGATGATTCTAACTGAAATAAGTCACACAGAAAAAGAAACATCATAAGATATCAGTAATACACGGAATGTAAACTTGGCTACACAGGAACTGAATTACAGAACAGAACAGGGTCTCAAATTTAGAAAACCAACTTATGCTTGTTTAAGGGTAAAGGTGAGTTGGGGTGCTGCATAAACCAGAGATTGAAATGAGCACAGATAAAGTTCCTTAAGCCAAATATGGAATAGACAAGAGCTACTCCCTTGCTCAACGAAATGGACTCAACACCGCATATTAAACGCCTAAGAATGTACCTGACTCTTAAGTATCTTAAAACCTATGGATTGCTATGTCTCCGAAAGAGAATCAAGCATGTGTACAGGGACATAAACGCAGCAGTGATAGGATTGGAGAGGTTCGGTGAGCAAATGAAGACCCTTTGAAGTCATATTGCATGGTACCCATTCCACGGGTTTCAACTACCCAGGTTTAAGGTATTCTTCCTTCAGCTAAAACATGCATGTGGAACCTAGAGTATGATCAACCATGTGATCGGGAGACGTGTTCAAATATGTCTCAGTTTTCGTACCCTGGTACTCGGGTGCAACATTCCAGACGCTTTACTAACACTCTCCCCGACTTGGAGAGTCAGTCCCTTTAACCTCCTGTTTGGCCCAGTTTGCAATTTCTGCGGAAGATGAACAGGAATAGCGAGAACCAATGAGAGACTAGCTGGAGGTGTCTGGACGGGCAAATTTAACTCTCATTTCCCACCAGGAAGAGGAAATAACCAAAGGCTCAGCGTGCCGTGCCGGAACCAGATTAGGGCCTGAAGCCATCCTGCGGTGTTGCGGCCAGCTCACAAGAAAACGAGTTGAAGAAAGGAGCTCAGGGGCACTGTAATTCACAAACCTGCAGAGTTATAAATGACAACTATCGTCCAAAAATATACTGACGTAAGGCTGCCAAGAGGACTTGAAAGCGGGGCAGAATTGCAGGAAACCGATTTCAGGAGGTAGACTGGAATTGCATTGAAAGCATAGGAAAAGAGGCAGAACGTCCACAATGATGCACTTGGCCAAAAAGGGCGTATGCGTTTTTTCCTGAATATATTCAGGAAAAAACGCATACGCCCTTTTTGGCCAACCAAGCAAGCTTGCAAAGGAAATCTGCACTACAATGAAGTCTCACTTCCCCCCGGTCAAAAGGGCCATCTGAAAAAAGTGTAAAATCCAGAAAGGCAGGACAGGCCATGGAGAACTGGGAGCCTTGTTATACTGATGGGCGGGATGTACATTGCCAACAGACACTCGGG